>NW_017192661.1:0-10167 GCF_001704415.2 Capra hircus
CGTACCGCTGCTGCTGGAGAGCCGGACGAAGCCATGGTGGGAGAGGCACACGGGCACGCTGCAGACTGCTGGCCGAGGGGCGGGGACCCAGCAGCTTAGGACTCTGGAGAACGGGAGGTGTCTCCGCCACCATTGACGTCAATAGGGTTTGGGTGGGTAGATGGAGGGGGGCCCCTGGCCTCTTTCCAAGCAGAGACCCTGGACGGAGTCCCGTGGAGCGAGTGGGCTTTTCCCCCGGCACGGCTGAGCCCTGGACCTCCAAGATCCCCGTTGGGGTGGGCGGGCAGTTCGCGCGCTTTGGTTTGTGGCCCTCCCTCGCAGCGGGGGGTGGGATCAACCCCAGGTGGATCAATCAGGGGCCCTCAGCAGTGCCAAGGGAGCTCACCGCCCAGGAAACGCCCCAAGGTCCCTTTTAATTGGCCACCAACGCCCCATTTCCCAGCCTGCCTTGCTCTGGGATTTCCCGCCTTTTCACATTCCACAGGTCCCTGGGCCTCGACTGTCCCCCGCTGGCTCCTCCGAGGCATTCCGGGACACCAGACGCTCTCTCCAGCGCCTCCACCTAGATCCCTCGCTGTCCTCGCCTCCGTTTCCCCCATGCCCCGTCCCCAACTCCTCCGTGGGCTCTTGGCGTCCTTCCCCTACAGCAGTCACAGAGTGCCACCCCCGAGGGCTTTGAGTTGCCTGGAGCCCAAGGCTCCGGCCAGAGACCTGAGGGGCCAGCGTCTGGACTGGCAGCTAATGCCATTTGGGCTTTTCTCACGTGGAGCCTGAGGCCCGCACCTCCGCGGGCAAACCCCCAGCGCCAGTGACCTGGAGATACCCGCCCAAGGGGACAGTGTACCCCCTACTGTGGGGAAGGAGGTTCCTGTTTTCTCTGCACTGGTTCGACTTTCATGCCGAGGATCGACTCACACCATGATGGCAAGTGGAATAGCCCTGTGGGAAAGCCTCATGGGAAAGACTCCAGGGAAAGCCACAGACTCCTTGATCCACGAGAAGGGAAGCGTGACACTGCTGCTACCGCTCGGAGAAAGCGCACGTGCATGACCCCACTCGAGCCGAGGACTGACGCCACTTGGGAGACTCCAGAAGTACGCCAAGATCCATGTCAGCACTGGAGAGGAATCCTCAGGTTCTGGTCCCGACTCCACACAAGGTCTTAGGCCCCGGCATCGACGGGAGAGGAATCCTGAGAGGCCCCCTAGCACCTCGCATGGGGACTGGCCTTTCCTGAGGTCACCAGAGTAGGTCCCTGAGGTCTCCGTCGTAACTCGAGAGCACCTGCCGCAACTAGAGAAAATCCAGGAGGTTCTCCCCCTCCAGGCGAGATGAGGCCCATTTCAGCTGAGAGGTCTCGAGGCTAATCACACCTTACCTCTTGAACTTCCTAAGGGTCCTTCACAACCTTGCTGCAACTCAAGTAGTTCCCCGACATACCGGTCTCCACTCGAGAGGAAGCACGAGAGTCCCGCCCCACATGCAGAGGAGCCCCGTTTGCGCCTCCTAGCTCGTGAGGAGGGATCCTTTCCCTGCGTGGTTGGGAAAGAATTCCCGGCGTTCCGGCGCATCTCATGAGGAAGCATTCTCCACAGGACAGGCGCGAGGAACTCCCAGGGTCGTGCCACCATTTCCAGAGTCCCCCAGATGTCTCAGTCCATTCCAGGGAAACCTGTTTTCCCTGCACTGCCTCGACTTTCAAGCCGAGGATCGACTCACACCACAGTGGCTCGTGGGACAGCCCTGTGGGATAGCCTCATGGGAAAGCCTCGGGGAAAGCCTGGAGGGAAAGCCACAGATCCCTCCATCCACGCGAAGGGAAGCTCGACACTGCTGCTACAGCTCGGGAGGAAAGCGCACGTGCATGCCCCCACTCGAGACGAGGACTGACTCCCCTGGGGAGACTCCAGAAGTACCCCAAGATCCATTTCAGTACTGGAGAGGTATCCTCAGGTTCCGGCATCCACACACGGTCTTAGGCCAGGATCGGCCCGGAGCAAGCGGGTCCTGACGTCCCAGTCGTAAGTCGAGAGCACCTGCCGCAACTCGAGAAAATCCAGGAGGTTCTCCCCTCCATCGAGATCAGGCCCATTTCCGCTGAGGCGTCTCCAGGCAAATCACACCTAACCTCTGGAACTTCGAAAGGGTCCTTCACGCCCTTTCTGCAACTCAAGAGTTCCCGACATACCCGTCTCCACTCGAGAGGAAGCACGAGAGTCCCGCCACATCCAGAGTAGCCCCGTTTCCGCCTCTAGCTCGAGAGGAGGGATCCTTTCCCTGTGTGGTCGGGAAAGAATTCCCGGCGTTCCCGTCACATCTAAATCGGAGGAGCTCTCCACAGGAAAGGCGAGAGGGTCTCCAGGGTCGTGCCACCATTAAAGAGTACCCCAGATGTCTCAGTCCATTCCAGGGGAACCTGTTTTCCCTGCACTGCCTCAACTTTCAAGCCGAGGATCGACTCACACCACGGTGGCACGTGGGACAGCCCTGTGGGAAAGCCTCGTGGGAAAGCCTCGAGGGAAAGCCCCTGATCCCTTGATCCACGGGAAGGGAAGCGTGACACTGCTGCTACAGCTCGGGAGGAAAGTGCATGTGCATGACCCCAATCCAGACGAGGACTGGACTCCCCTGGGGAGACTCCAGAAGTACCCCAAGATCCATGTCAGCACTGGAGAGGAATCCTCAGGTTCTGGCACAAACTCCACTCAATTTCTTAGGCCCTGGCATCGACGTGAGAGGAATCCTGAGAGGCCCCCGAAGCAACTCGCATGGGGACTGGCTCTCCTGAGGCCACCAGAGCGGGTCCCTGAGGTCCCCGTCGTAACTTCAGAGCACCTGCCGCAACTCGAGAAAATCCAAGAGGTACTACGCTCCAGGCGAGATGAGGCCCATTCGTGCTGAGGCGTCTCGAGGCTAAAAAGACCTAACCTCTGGAACTTCCAAATGGTCCTTCACACACTTGCTGCAACTCAAGAACTTGCCCCGACATACCCGTCTCCACTCCGAGAGGAAGCACGAGAGTCCCGCCCACATCCAGGGGAGCCCCGTTTCCGACTCCTAGCTCGAGAGGAGGGATCCTTTCCCTGCGTGGTTGGGAAAGAATTTCCGAGCGTTCCCGTCGCATCTCAAGAGGAGGCACTCTCCACAGGAAAGGCGAGAGGAACTCCAGGGTCGTGCCACATTCCCAGAGTCCCCCAGATGTCTCAGTCCATTCCAGGGAAACCTGTGTTCCCTGCAATGCCTCGACTTTCAAGCCGAGGATCGACTCACACCACGGTGGCACGTGGGACAGTCCTGTGGGAAAGCCTCGATGGGAAAGACTCGTGGGAAAGCCTCGAGGGAAAGCCCATAGATCCGCTTGATCCACGGAGAAGGTAAGTCGTGACTACTGCTGCTACAGCTCGGGAGGAAAGTCGCACGTGCATGACCCCCACTCGAGACGAGGACTGACTCCCCTGGGGAGACTCCAGAAGTAACCCAAGATCCATGTCAGCACTGGAGAGGAATCCTCAGGTTCCAGCACCGACTCCGCACAAGGTCTTATGCCCCGGCATGGACGGGTGAGGAATCCCGGGAGGCCCCCGAGAAACTCGCATGGGGACTGGCCTTTCCTGAGGCCACCAGAGCGGGTCCCTTAGGTCCCCGGTCGTAAGTCGAGAGCACCCTCCGCAACTCGAGAAAATCCAGGAGGTTCTCCCCTCCAGCGAGATGAGGCCCATTTCCGCTGAAGTGTCTCCAGGCTAATCACATCTAACATCTGGAACTTCCAAAGGGTAATTCACACCCTTGCTGCAACTCAAGAAGTTCCCCGACATACCCCGTCTCGACTCGAGAGGAAGTACGAGAGTCCCGCCCACATCCAGAGGAGCCCCGTTTCCGCCTCCTAGCTCGAGAGGAGGGATCCTTTCCTGCGTCGTCGGGAAATAATTCCCGGCGTTCCCGTCGCATATCAAGAGGAGGCGATATCCACAGGAAAAGCGGAGAAGAACTCCAGGGTCGTGCCACCATTCCCAGATTACCCCAGATGTCTCAGTCCATTCCAGGGAAACCTGTTTTCCCTGTACTGCCTCGACTTTCAAGGCGAGGATAGACTCACACCACGGTGGCACGTGGGACAACCCTGTTGGAAAGCCTCGTGGGAAAGCCTCGTGGGAAAGCCTCAATGGAAAGACACAGATCCCTTGATACACGCGAAGGGAAGAGCGACACTGCTGCTACAGCTCGAAAGGAAAGCGCACGTGCATGCCCCCACTCGAGACGAGGATTGACTCCCCTGGGGAGACTCCAGAAGTACCCCAAGATCCATGTCAGCACTGGAGAGGAATTCTCAGGTTCCGGCACCGACTCCTCACAAGATCTTAGACCCCGGCATCGACGGGTGAGGAATCCCGAGAGGCCCCCGAGCAACTCGCATGGGAATGGCCTTTCCTGAGGCCACCAGAGCGGGTCCCTGAGGTCCCCTTCGTAAGACGAGAGCACCTGCCGCAACTCGAGAAAATCCAGGAGGTTCTCCCCTCCAGGCGAGATGAGGCCCATTTCCGCTGAGGCGTCTCGAGGCTAATCACATCTAACCTCTGGAACTTCCAAAGGGTCCTTCACACCCTTGCTGCAACTCAAGAAGTTCCCCCGACATACCCGTCTCCACTCGATAGGAAGCCCGAGAGTCCTGCCCACATCCAGAGGAGCCCCGTTACCGCCTCCTAGCTCGAGAGGAGGGATCCCTTCCCTGTGTGTTCGGGAATGAATTCCCGGCATTCCCGTCGCATCGCAAAAGGAGGCGCTCTCCACAGGAAAAGCGAGAGGAACTCCAGGGTCATGCCACCATTCCCAGAGTCCCCCAGATGTCTCAGTCCATTCCAGGGAAAACTGTTTTCCCTGAACTGCCTCGACATTCAAGCCGAGGATCGACTCACACCACAGTGGCACGTCGCACAGCCCTGTGGGAAAGCCTCCTTGGAAAGCTTCGTGGGAAAGCCTCGAGGGAAAGCCACAGATCCCTTGATCCACTAGGAAGAGAAGCGCGAAACTGCGGCTACAGCTCGGGAGGAAAGCGCACGTGCATGCCCCCACTCGACACGAGGACTGACTCCCCTGGGGAGACTCCAGAAGTATCCCAAGATCCATGTCAGCACTGGAGAGGAATCCTCAGGTTCCGGCACCGACTCCACACAAGATCTTAGGCCCCGGCATAGACGAGAGAGGAATCCCGAGAGGTCCCTGAGAAACTCGCATGGGGACTGGCCTTTCCTGAGGCCACCAGAGCGGGTCCCTGAGGTCCCCGTCGTAAGTTGAGAGCACTTTCCGCAACTTGAGAAAATCCAGGAGGTTCCCTCCTCCAGGCAAGATGAGGCCCATTTCTGCTCAGGCGTCTCGAGGCTAATCACACCTAACCTCTGGAACTTCCAAAGGGTTCTTCACACCCTTGCTGCAACTCAAGAAGTTCCCCGACATACCCGTCTCCACCTGAGAGGAAGCACGAGAGTTCTGCACACATCCAGAGGAGCCCCGTTTCCGACTACTAGCTCGAGAGGAGGGATCCTTTCCCTGCGTGGTGGGGAAAGAATTCCCGGCGTTACCGTCGCAACTCAAGAGGAGGCGCTCTCCACAGGAAAGGCGAGAGGAACTCCAGGGTCGTGCCACCATTCGCAGAGTCCCCCAGATGTCTCAGTCCATTACAGGGAAACCTGTTTTTCCTGCACTTCCTCGACTTTCAAGCCGAGGATCGACTCACACCACGGTGGCACGTGGGACAGCCCTGTGGGAAAGCCTACGTGGGAAAGCCTCGAGGGAAAGCCCCTGATCCATTGATCCACGTGAAGGGAAGCGTGACACTGCTGCTAGAGCTCGGGAGGAGAGCACACGTGAATGCCCCCACTCGAGACGAGGACTGACTCCCCTGGGGAGAGCTCTAGACGTACCAAAAGATTCATGTCAGCACTGGAGAGGTATCCTCAGGTTCCGGCACCAACTTCACACAAGATCTTAGGCCCCGGCATCGACGGGAGCGGAATCCCGAGAGGCCCCCGAGCAACTCGCATGGGAACTGGCCTTTACTGAGGCCACCACAGCGGGTCCCTGAGGTCCCCGTCGTAAGTCGAGAGCACTTGCTGCAACTCGAGAAAATCCAGGAGGTTCTCCCCTCCAGGCGAGATGAGGCCCATTTTTGCTGAGGCGTCTGTAGTCTAAACACATCTAACCTCTGCAACTTCCAAAGGGTCTTTCCTACCCTTGCTGCAACTCAAGAAGTTCCCCACATACCCCGTCTCCACTCGAGAGGAAGCACGAGAGTCCCGCCCAAATCCAGAGGAGCCCCGTTTCCGCCCCCTAGCTCGAGAGGAGGGATCCTTACCCTGCGTGGTCGCGAAAGAATTCGTGGAGTTCCCATCGCATCTCAAGGGGAGGCGCTCTCCACAGGAAAGGTGAGAGGAACTCCAGGGTCATGCCACCATTCCCAGAGTCCCCCAGATGTCTCATTACATTCCAGGGAAACCTGTTTTCCCTGCACTGCCTCGACTTTCA
Source organism: Capra hircus (assembly GCF_001704415.2). Lineage (NCBI taxonomy): Eukaryota > Metazoa > Chordata > Mammalia > Artiodactyla > Bovidae > Capra > Capra hircus. The sequence goes on from NW_017192661.1 coordinate 6,520, forward strand.
AGGCCGAGGATCGACTCACACCACCGGTGTCACGTTGGACAGCCCTGTGGGAAAGCCTCGTGGTAAAGCCTCGAGGGATAGCCACAGATCCCTTGATCCACGGGAAGGGAAGCGGCGACACTGCTGCTACAGCTCGGGTAGGAAAGCGCACGTGCATGGCCCCCCCTCGAGACGAGGACTGACTCCCCTTGGTAGACTCCAGAAGTACCCCAAGATCCATGTCAGCACTGGAGAGGAATCTCAGGTTCCGGCACCCACTCCACACAAGATCTTAGGCCCGGCAACGACGGGAGAGGATTCCGAGAGGGACCACCGAGCAACTCGCATGGGGACTGGCCTTTCCTAAGGCCACCAAAGCGGGTTCCTGATGTTCCCCATCGTAGGTCGAGAAGTCACCTGCCTGCAACTTGAGAAAATCCAGGAGGTTCTCCCTCCAGGCGAGATGAGGCCCATTTCCGCTGAGCGTTTCGAGGCTAATCACACCTAACCTCTGGAACTTCCAAAGGGTCCTTCACACCCTTGCTGCAACTAAAGAAGTTCCCCGACATTACCCGTCTCCACTCGAGAGGAAGTACGAGAGTCCCGCCCACATCCAGAGGAGCCCCGTTTCCGCATCCTAATCGAGAGAAGGGATCCTTTCCCTGCGTGGCGGGAATAGAATTCCCGGTCGTTCCCGTCGCATCTCAAGAGGAGGAGCTCTCCATCGGAAAGGAGAGAGGAACTCCAGGGTCGTGCCACATTCCCAGGAGTCCCCCAGATGTCTCAGTCCATTCCAGGGAAACCTGTTTTCCTGCAACTGCTCGACGTTCAAGCCGAGAATCGCCCCACACCACGGTGGCACTTGGGACAGGCCCTGTGGGAAAGCCTCGTGGGAAAGCCTCGTGGGAAAGCCTCGAGGGAAAGCCGCAGATCCTTGATCCACGGCGAAGGGAAGCGTCATCTGCTCCTACAGCTCGGGAGGAAAAGCGCACGTGCATTCCCCCACTCAAGACGAGGACTGAGTGCACTGGGGAGACTACAGAAGTACCCCAAGATCCATGTCAGCACTGGAGAGAAAATCCTCAGTTCCGGCACCCACTCCACACAGATCTTAGGCCCCGGCAACGACGGGAGAGGAATCCCGAGAGGCCCCCGAGCAACTCGAATGGTGACTGGCCTTTCCTGAGTCCACCAGAGCGGTCCCTGAGGTCCCCGTCGTAAGTCGAGAGCACCTGCCGCAACTCGAGAAAATCCAGGAGGTTCTCCCGTCCAGGTGAGATGAGGCCCATTTCCGCTGAGGCGACTCGAGGCACATCACACCTAAACTCTGGAACTTCCAAAGGGTCCTTCACACCCTTGCTGCAACTCAAGAAGTTCCCCGACTACTCGTCTCCACTTAAGAGAAAGCAGGAGAGTCCCGCCCACATCCAGAAGAAGCCCGTGTCCGCCCTTCTACCTCGAGAGGATGGATCCTTTACCTGCGTGTTCGGTCAAGTATTCCGGCATTCCCGTCACATCTCAAGAGGAGGTGCTCTCCACAGGAAAGGCGAGAGGAACTCCAGGGTCGTGCCACCATTCCCAGAGTCCCCCAGATATCTCAGTCCATTCCGGGAAACTGTTTTCCCTGCACTGCCTCGACCTTCAAGCCGAGGATCAACTCACACTACGGTGGCACGTGGGACAGACCAGTGGGAAAGCCTCGAGGGAAAGCCACAGATGCCTTGATCCACGCGAAGGGAAGCGTGACCTTGCTGCTACAGCTCGGGAGGAAAGGGCACATGCATGCCCTCACTCGAGACGAGGACTGACTCCCCTGGGGAGACTCCAGAAGTACCCCAAGATCCATGTCAGCACTGGAGAGGAATCCTCAGGTTCCGGCACGAATACACACAAGATCTTTGGCCCCGGCATCGATGGAGAGGAATCCAGAGAGTCCCCCCGAGCAACTCGCATGGGGACTGTCCTTTCCTGAGGCCACCAGAGCGGTCCCATGAGGTCCCCGTCGTAAGACGAGAGCACCTGCCGCAACTCGAGCAAATCCAGGTGGTTCTCGCCTCCAGGCGAGATGAGGCCCATTTCCGCTGAGGCGTCGAGGCTAATCACACCTAAACTCTGGAACTTCCAAAGGGTCCTTCAAACCCTTGCTGCAACTCAAGAAGTTCCCCGACATACCCGTCTCCACTCGAGAGGAAACTCGAGAGTCCCGCCTACATTCAGGGGAGCCCATTTCTGCCTCATAGCTCCAGAGGAGGGATCCTTTCCCTGCGTGTTCGGAAAGAATTCCCAGCATTCCCAACGCATTTCAAGAGGAGGTGCTCTGCACAGGAAAGGCGAGAGGAACTCCAGGGTCGTGCCACCATTCACAGAGTCCCCCAGATATCTCAGTCCATTCCAGGGAAACGTGTTTTCCCACTGCCTCGACTTTCAAGCCGAGGATCGACTCACACCACGTGGCACTTGGGACAGCCCTGGGGAAAGCCTCGTGGGAAAGCCTCGTGGAAGCCTAAGGGAAAGCCACAGATCCCTTGATCCACGCGAAGGAAGCGTGACACTGCTGCTACAGCTCGGGAGGAAAGCGCACGTGCATGCCCCCACTCGAGACGAGGACTGACTCCCCTGGGGAGACTCCAGAAGTACCCCAAGATCCATGTCAGCACTGGAGAGGAATCCTCAGGTTCCGGCACGACTCCACACAAGGTCTTAGGCCCGCATCGGGAGAGGAATCCCGAGAGGCCCCGAGCAACTCGCATGGGGACTGGCCTTTCCTGAGGCCACCAGAGCGGTCCCTGAGGTCCCCGTCGTAAGTCGAGAGCACCTGCCCAACTCGAGAAAATCAGGAGGTTCTCCCTCCAGGCGAGATGAGGCCCATTTCCGCTGAGGCGTCTCGAGGCTAATCACACCTAACCTCTGGAACTTCCAAAGGGTCCTTCACACCCTTGCTGCAACTCAAGAAGTTCCCCGACATACCCGTCTCCACTCGAGAGGAAGAACGAGAGTCCCGCCCACATCCAGAGGAGCCCGTTTCCGCCTCATAGCTCGAGAGGAGGGATCCTTTCCCTGCGTGGTCGGGAAAGAATTCCCGGCCTTCCCGTCACATCTCAAGAGGAGGCTCTCCACAGGAAAGGCGAGAGGAACTCCAGGGTCGTGCCACCATTCCAGAGTCCCCCAGATGTCTCAGTCCATTCCAGGGAAACCTGTTTTCCCTGCACTGCCTCGACCTTTCAAGCCGAGGATCGACTCACACCACGGTGGCACGTGGACAGCCTCGTGGGAAAGCCTGGTGGGAAAGCCTCGAGGGAAAGCCACAGATCCCTTGATCCACGCGAAGGGAAAGCGTGACACTGCTGCTCAGCTGGGGAGGAAAGCGCACGTGCATGCCCCCACTCGAGACGGACTGACTCCCTGGGGAGAGACTCCAAAGTACCCCAAGATCCATGTCAGCACTGGAGAGGAATCCTCAGGTTCTGATCCACACAAGATCTTAGGCCCCGGCATCGATGGAGAGGAATCCCGAGAGGCCCCGAGCAACTGCATGGGGACTGGCCTTTCCTGAGGCCACCAGAGCGGGTCCCTGAGGTCCCCGTCATAAGTCGAGAGCACCTCCGCAACTCGAGAAAATCCAGGAGGTGTTCCCCTCCAGGCGAGATGAGGCCCATTTCCGCTGAGGCG
>NW_017192662.1:0-10166 GCF_001704415.2 Capra hircus
ACGGTGGTACGTAGGACAGCCCTGTGGGAAAGCCTCGTGGGAAAGCCTCGAGGGAAAGCCACAGATCCCTTGATCCAAGTGAAGGGTAGCGTGACACTGCTGCTACAGCTCGGGAGGAAATCGCACGTGCATGCCCCACTCGAGACGAGGACTGACTCCCCTGGGGAGAATCCAGAAGTACCCAATATCCATGTCAGCACTGGGGAGGAATCCTCAGGTTCCGGCACCGACCCCACACAAGGTCTTAGGCCCCGGCATCGACGGGAGATGAATCCCGAAAGGCCCCGAGCAACTCGCATGGGGACTAGCCTTTTGAGAGACCACCAGAGCGGTTCCCTGAGGTCCCCTTCGTAAGTCAAGAGCACCTGCCCCAACACGAGAAAATCCGGGAGGTTCTCCCTCCAGGCGAGATGAGGCCATTTCCGTTGAGGCGTCTCGAGGCTAATCACACCTAACCTCTGGAACTCCCAAAGGGTCCTTCACACCCTTGCTACAACTCAAGAAGTTAGCCGACATAACCGTCTCCACTCGAGAGGAAGCACGAGAGTCCCGCCCACATACAGAGGAGCCCCGTTTCCACCTCCTAGTTCGAGAGGAGGGATCCTTTCCCTGCTGGTCTGAAAAGAATTCCCGGCGTTCCCGTCGCATCTCAAGAGGAGGCGCTCTCCACAGGAAAGGCGAGAGGAACTCCAGGGTCGTGCCCCATGCCCAGAGTTCCCCAGATGTCTCAGTCCATTCCAGGGAAAAATGTTTTCCCTGCACTGCTCGACTTTCAAGCCAGGCATCGACTCACACCACGGTGGCACGTAGGAGAGCCCTGTGGAAAATCCTCGTGGGAAAGCCACGTGGGAAAGCCTGGAGGGAAAGCCACAGATCCCTTGAACCACGCGAAGGGAAGAGCGACACTGCTGCTACAGCTCGGAAGGAAAGCGCACGTGCATATCCACACTCGAGACGAGGACTGACTCCCATGGGGAGAATCCAGAAGTACCCCAAGATCCATGTCAGCACTGGAGAGGAATCCTCAGGTTCCGGCACCGACTCTACACAAGGTCCTAGGCCCCGGCATCGACGGGAGTGGAATCCCGAGAGGCCCTCGAGCAACTCGCATGGGGACTGGCCTTTCCTAAGGCCACCAGAGCGGGTCCCTGAGGTCCCGTCTTAAGTCGAGAGCACCTGCCGCAACTCGAGAAAATCCAGGAGGTTCTCCCCTCCAGGCGAGATGAGGCCCATTTCCGCTGAGGCGTCTCCAGGCTAATCACACCTAACATCTGGAACTTCCAAAGGGTCCTTCACACCCTTGCTGCAACTCAAGAACTTCCCCGACATACCCGTCTCCACTCGAGAGGAAGCACGAGAGTTCTGCCCACATCCAGAGGAGCCCCGTTTCCGCCTCTTAGCTCGAGAGGAGGGATCCTTTCCCTGCGTGGTCAGGAAAGAATTCCCGGAGTTCCGGTCGCATCTCAAGAGGAGTCGCTCTCCACAGGAAAGGCGAGAGGAACTCCAGGGTCGTGCCACCATTCCCAGAGTCCCCCAGATGTCTCAGGCCATTCCAGGGAAACGTGTTTTCCCTGCACTGCCAAACTTTCAAGCTGAGCATCGACTCACACCACGGTGGTACGTAGGACAGCCCTGTGGGAAAGCCTCGTGGGAAAGCCTCGAGGAAAGCCACAGATCCCTTGATCCAAGTGAAGGGTAGCGTGACACTGCTGTTACAGCTCGGGAGGAAATCGCACGTGCATGCCCCCACTCGAGACGAGGACTGACTCCCTGGGAAACTCCAGAAGTACCCCAAGATCCATGTCAGCACTGGAGAGGAATGCTCAGCTTCCGCACCGACTACACTCAAGATCTTAGGCCCCGGCATCGAGCGGAGAGGAATCCCGAGAGGCCCCCGAGCAACTCGCATGGGGACTGGCCTTTCCTGAGGCCACCAGAGCGGTTCCCTGAGGTCCCCTTCGTAAGTCAAGAGCACCTGCCCCAACTCGAGAAAATCCGGGAGGTTCTCCCCTCCAGGCGAGATGAGGCCATTTCCGTTGAGCGTCTCGAGGCTAATCACACCTAACCTCTGGAACTCCCAAAGGGTCCTTCACACCCTTGCTACAACTCAAGAAGTTAGCCGACATACCCGTCTCCACTCGAGAGGAAGCACGAGAGTCCCGCCACATACAGAGGAGCCCCGTTTCCACCTCCTATTTCGAGAAGAGGGATCCTTTCCCTGCTTGGTCTGAAAAGAATTCCTGGGTTCCCGTCGCATATCAAGAGGAGGCGCTCTCCACAGGAAAGGCGAGAGGAACTCCAGGGTCGTGCCCCCCATGCCCAGAGTTCCCAGATGTCTCAGTCCATTCCAGGGAAAAATGTTTTCCCTGCACTGCCTCGACTTTCAAGCCAGGCATCGACTCACACCACCGTGGCACGTAGGACAGCCCTGTGGAAAAGCCTCGTGGGAAAGCCTGTGGGAAAGCCTGGAGGGAAAGCCACAGATCCCTTGAACCACGCGAAGGAAGAGCGACACTGCTGCTACAGCTCGGAAGGAAAGCCCACGTGCATATCCACACTCGAGACGAGGACTGACTCCCATGGGAGAATCCAGAAGTACCCAAGATCCATGTCAGCACTGGAGAGGAATCCTCAGGTTCCGGCACCGACTCTACACAAGGTCCTAGGCCCGCATCGACGGGAGTGGAATCCCGAGAGGCCCTCGAGCAACTCGCATGGGGACTGACTTTCCTAAGGCCACCAGAGCGTGTCCCTGAGGTCCCCGTCTTAAGTCGAGAGCGCCTGCCGCAACTCGAGAAAATCCAGGAGGTTCTCCCTCCAGGCGAGATGAGGCCCATTTCCGCTGAGCGTCTCCAGGCTAATCACCTAACATCTGGAACTTCCAAAGGGTCCTTCACACCCTTGCTGCAACTCAAGAAGTTCCCCGACATTCCCGTCTCACTCGAGAGGACGCACGAGAGTCCCGCCCACATCCAGAGGAGCCCCTTTTCCGCCTCCTAGCTCGAGAGGAGGGATCTTTTCACTGCGTGGTCAGGAAAGAATTCCCGGCATTCCCGTCGCATCTCAAGGGAGGCGCTCTCCACAGGAAAGGTGAGATGAACTCCAGGGTCGTGCCACCATACCCAGAGTCCCCCAGATGTCTCAGTCCATTCCAGGGAAAACTCTTTTCCTGCACTGCTTCGACTTTCACGCTGAGGATCGACTCACACACGGTGGCACGTGGGACAGCCCTGTGGGAAAGCCTCGTGGGAAAGCCTCGAGGGAAAACCACAGATCCCTTGATCCACGCGAAGGGAAGCGCACTGCTGCTACAGCAGGAGGAAAGCGCACGTGCATGCCCCCACTCGAGACGAGGACTGACTCCCTGGGGAGACTCCAGAAGGACCCCAAGATCGATGTCAGCACTAAGAGGAACGCTCAGATTACGGCACCTACTCCACACAAGATCTTAGGCCCCGGCATCGACGGGTAAGGAATAACGAGAGGCCCCCGAGCAACTCGCATGGGGACTGGCCTTTCCTGAGGCAACCAGAGCGGGTCCGGAGGTCCCCGTCGTAAGTCGAGAGCACCTGCCGAAACTCGAGAAAATCCAGGAGGTTCTCCCCTCCAGGCGAGGTGAGGCCCATTTCCGCTGAGGTGTCTCGAAGCTAATCACACCTAACCTCTGGAACTTCCAAAGGGTCCTTCACACCCTTGCTGCAGCTCAAGAAGATCCCCCACATACCCATCTCCACTCGAGAGGAAGCACGAGAGTCCCACCCACATCCAGAGGAGCCCCATTTCCTGCTCCTAAGTCGAGAGGAGGGATCCTTTCCCTGCGTGGTCGGGAAAGAATTCCCGGCGTTCCCGTCGCATCTCAAGAGGAAGCGCTCTCCACAGGAAAGGCGAGAGGAACTCCAGGGTCGTGCCACCATTCCCAGAGTCCCCCAGATGTCTCAGTCTATTCCAGGGAAACCTGTTTTCCCTGCACTGCCTCGACTTTCAAGCCGAGGATCGACTCACACCACGGTGGCACGTGGGACAGCCCTGTGGGAAAGCCCTCGTGGGAAAGCCTCGTGGGTAAGCCTCGAGGGAAAGCCACATATCCCTTGATCCACGCGAAGGGAAGCGTGACACTGCTGCTACAGCTCGGGAGGAAAGGGCACGTGCATGCCCCCACATGAAGACGAGGAATGACTCCCCTGGGGAGACTCCAGAAGTACCCCAAGATCCATGTCAGCACTGGAGAGGAATCCTCAGATTCCGGAACCGAATACCACACAAGGTTTTAGGCCCCGGCATCGACGGGAGAGGAATCCCGAGAGTCCCATGCACAACGCGCATGGGGACTGGCCTTTCCTGAGGCCAACCAGAGCGGGTCCCTGAAGTTCTCGTGGTAAGTCTAGAGCACCTGCCGCAACTCGAGAAACTCCAGGAGGTTCTCCCCTCCAGGCCTAGATGAGGCCCATTTCCGCTGAGGCGTCTCGAGGCTAATCACACCTAACTTCTGGAACTTCCAAATGGTCCTTCACACCCTTGCTGCAACTCAAGAAGTTCCCCGACATACCCGTCTCCACTCGAGAGGAAGCACGCCTGTCCGCCACATCCAGAGGAACCCCGTTTCCGGCCTCCTAGCTCGAGAGGAGGGATCCTTTCCCTGCCTGGTCGGGAAAGAATTCCTGGCGTTCCCGTCGCATCTCAGGAGTGCGCTCTCCACAGGATAGGCGAGAGGAACTCCAGGGTCGCTGCCACTATTCCCAGAGTCCCCCAGATGTCTCAGTCCATTCCAGGGAAACCTGTTTTCCCTGCACTGACTCGACTCAAGCCGAGGATCGACTCACACCACGGTGGCACGTGGACAGCCCTGTGGGAAAGCACGTGGGAAAGGCTCGAGGGAAAGCCAATGATCCCTTGATCCACTAGATGGTAAAGCGTGACACTGCTGCTACAGCTCGGGAGGAAAGCGCACCTGCATTCCCCCACTCGAGACGAAGATTGACTCTCCTTGGGAGACTTCAGAAGTACCTAAAGATCCATGTCAGCACTGGGGAGGAATACTCTTGTTCTGGCACCGACTCCACTACAAGGTCTTCAGGACCGGCATCGACGGGAGAGTAATCTTGAGAGGCCTCCGAGCAACTCAAATGGGGCCTGGCCTTTCCTGAGGCCACCAGACAGGGTCCCTGAGGTCCCCGTTGTAGGTCGAGAGCACCTGCCGCAACTCGAGAAAATTCACGAGGTTCTCCCCTCCAGGCGAGATGAGGCCCATTTCTGCTGAGGAGTTTCGAGGCTAATCACACCTAAACTCTGGAATTTCCACAGGGTTCTTCACACCCTTGCTGCAACTCAAGAAGTTCCCCGCATACCCGTCTCCCACCTGAGTGGAAGCACGAGAGTTCCGCCCACATCCAGAGGAGCCCCGTTTCGCCTCCTAGCTCGAGAGAAGGGATCCTTTCCCTGCGTGTTGGGAAAGAATTCCCGGCGTTCCCCGTCGCATCTCAAGAGGAGCTGCTCTCCACAGGAAAGGCGAGAGGAACTCCAGGGTTGTGCCACCATTCCCAGAGTCCCCCAGAAGTCTCAGTCCATTCCAGGGAAACCTTTTTTCCTGCACTGCCTCGACTTTCAAGACGAGGATCGACTCACACCACGGTGGCACGTGGGAAAGCCCTGTGGGAAAGCCTCGTGGGAAAGCCACAGATCCCTTGATCCAAGCGAAGGGAAGCGCTGACACTGCTGCTACAGCTCGGGAGGAAAGCGCACGTGCATGCCCCCAGTCGAGACGAGGACTGACTCCCCTGGGGAGACTCCCAGAAGTACCCAAGATCCATGTCAGCACTGGAGAGGAATCCTCAGGTTCTGCACTGAATCCACACAAGGTCTTAGGCCCCCAGCATCAACGGGAGAGGAATCCCGAGAGGCCCCCGAGCAACTCGCATGGGGACTGGCCTTTCCTGAGGCCACCAGAGCGGGTCCCTGAGGTCCCATCGTAAGTCGAGTGTACCTGCTGCAACTCGAGAAAATCCAGGAGGTTCTCCCCTCCATGCGAGATGAGCCCATTTCCGCTCAGGCGTCTCCAGTCTAATCACACTTAACTTCAGGAACTTCCAAAGGGTCCTTCACACCCTTACTGCAACTCAAGAAGTTCCCCGACATCCCCGTCTCCACTCGAGAGAAAGCACGAGAGTCCCGCCCACATCCAGAGGAGCCCCGTTTCCGCCTCCTAGCTCGAGAGGAGGGATCGTTTCCCTGCGTGTCGGGAAAGAATTCCTGATGTTCCCGTCGCATCTCTAGAGGAGGCGCTCTCCACAGGAAAGGCGTGAGGAACTGCAGGGTCGTGCCACCATTCCCAGAGTCCCCCAGATGCCTCAGTCCATTCCAGGGAAACCTGTTTTCCCTGCACTGCCTCGACTTTCAAGCCGAGGATCGACTCACACGACGGGTCACGTTGGATAGCCCTGTGGCAAAGCTTCGTGGGAAAGCCTCCGTGCGAAAGCCTCGAGGGAAAGCCACAGATCCCTTGATCCATGCAAAGGGAAGCGCGACACTGCTGCTACAGCTCGGAGGAAAGCCGCAATTACAGGCCCCTATCTCGAGACAAGGACTGACTCCCCTAGGGAAGTCTCCAGAAGTACCCCAAGATCCATGTCAGCACTGAAGAGGAATCCTCAGGTTCCGGCAACGACTCCATACAAGGTCTTACGCCCAAGCATCGACGGGAGAGGAATCCCCAGAGGCCCCGAGCAACTCGCATGGGGACTGGCCTTTTCCTGAAGGCCACCAGAGCGGGTCCCTGAGGTCCCCATCATAAGTCGAGAGCACCTGCCGCAACTCGAGAAAATTCAGGAGGTTCTCCACTCCAGGCGAGATGAGGCCTTTTTCCCCCTGAGGCGTCTCCAGGCTAATCACACCTAACCTCTGGAACTTCCTAAAGGGTCCTTCACACCCTTGCTGCAACTCAAGAATTTCCCCGACATACCCGTCTCCACTCGAGAGGAAGCACGAGAGTCCCGCCCACATGCAGAGGAGCCACTTTCCGCCTCCTAGCTCGAGAGGAGGGATCCTTTCCCTGTGTGGTCGGGAAAGAATTCCCGGCGTTCCCGTCGCATCTCAAGAGGAGGCGCTCTCCACAGAAGGCGAGAGGAACTCCAGGGTCGTGCCAACATTCCCAGAGTCCCCCAGATTTCTCAGTCCATTCCAGGGAAACCTCTTTTCCCTGCACTGCCTTGACTTTCAAGCCGAGGATCGACTCACACCACGGTGGCACGTGGGACAGCCCTGTGGGAAAGCCTCATGGGAAATCCTCGTGGGAAAGCCTCAAGCGAAAGCCACAGATCCCTTGATCCACGCCTATGGAAGCGTGACACTGCTGCTACCGCTCGGGAGGAAAGCCCACGTGCATGCCCCAATCGAGACGAGGACTGACTCCCATGGGGAGACTCCAGAAGTACCCCAAGATCCATGTCAGCACTTGAGAGAATCCTCAGGTTCCAGCACTGTATCCACACAAGGTCTTAGGCCCCAGCATCGACGGGAGAGGAATACGAGAGGCCCCGAGCAACTCGCATGGGGACTGGCCTTTCCTGAGGCCACCAGAGAAGGTCTCTGAGGTCCCCGTCGTAAGTCGAGAGCACCTACCGCAACTCGAGAAAATCCAGGAGGTTCTCCCTCCAGGCGAGATGAGGCCATTTCTGCTCAGGCGTCTCCAGGTTAATCACATCTAACCTCTGGAACTTCCAAAGGTTCCTTGACACCCTTGCTGCAACTCAAGAAGTTCCCCGACATACCCGTCTCCACTCGAGAGGAAGCACGAGAGTCCCGCCCACATCCAGAGGAGCCCCGTTTCCGCCTCCTAGCTCGAGAGGAGGGATCGTTTCCCTGCGTGGTCGGGAAAGAATTCCTGATGTTCCCGTCGCATCTCTAGAGGAGGCGCTCTCCACAGGAAAGGCGTGAGGAACTGCAGGGTCGTGCCACCATTCCCAGAGTCCCCCAGATGCCTCAGTCCATTCCAGGGAAACCTGTTTTCCCTGCACTGCCTCGACTTTCAAGCCGAGGATCGACTCACACGACGGGTCACGTTGGATAGCCCTGTGGCAAAGCTTCGTGGAAAGCCTCGTGCGAAAGCCTCGAGGGAAAGCCACAGATCCCTTGATCCATGCAAAAGGGAAGCGCGACACTGCTGCTACAGCTCGGGAGAAAGCCCAATTACAGCCCCTACTCGAGACAAGGACTGACTCCCCTAGGGAGTCTCCAGAAGTACCCCAAGATCCATGTCAGCACTGAAGAGGAATCCTCAGGTTCCGGCAACGACTCCATACAAGGTCTTACGCCCAAGCATCGACGGGAGAGGAATCCCCAGAGGCCCCCGAGCAACTCGCATGGGGACTGGCCTTTCCTGAGGCCACCAGAGCGGGTCCCTGAGGTCCCCATCATAAGTCGAGAGCACCTGCCGCAACTCGAGAAAATTCAGGAGGTTCTCCACTCCAGGCGAGATGAGGCCTTTTTCCCCTGAGGCGTCTCCAGGCTAATCACACCTAACCTCTGGAACTTCCAAAGGGTCCTTCACACCCTTGCTGCAACTCAAGAATTCCCCCGACATACCCGTCTCCACTCGAGAGGAAGCACGAGAGTCCCGCCCACATGCAGAGGAGCCACTTTTCCGCCTCCTAGCTCGAGAGGAGGGATCCTTTCCCTGTGTGGTCGGGAAAGAATTCCCGGCGTTCCCGTCGCATCTCAAGAGGAGGCGCTCTCCACAGGAAAGGCGAGAGGAACTCCAGGGTCGTGCCAACATTCCAGAGTCCCCCAGATGTCTCAGTCCATTCCAGGGAAACCTCTTTTCCCTGCAATGCCTTGACTTTCAAGCCGAGGATCGACTCACACCACGGTGGCACGTGGACAGCCCTGTGGGAAAGCCTCATGGGAAATCCTCGTGGGAAAGCCTCAAGCGAAAGCCACAGATCCTTGATCCACGCCTATGGAAGCGTGACACTGCTGCTACCCTCGGGAGGAAAGCCCACGTGCATGCCCCAATCGAGACGAGGACTGACTCCCATGGGGAGACTCCAGAAGTACCCAAGATCCATGTCAGCACTTGAGAGGAATCCTCAGGTTCCAGCACTGTATCCACACAAGGTCTTAGGCCCCAGCATCGACGGGAGAGGAATACCGAGAGCCCCGAGCAACTCGCATGGGGACTGGCCTTTCCTGAGGCCACCAGAGAAGGTCTCTGAGGTCCCCGTCGTAAGTCGAGAGCACCTACCGCAACTCGAGAAAATCCAGGAGGTTCTCCCCCCTCCAGGCGAGATGAGGCCCATTTCTGCTCAGGCGTCTCCAGGTTAATCACATCTAACCTCTGGAACTTCCAAAGGTTCCTTGACACCCTTGCTGCAACTCAAGAAGTTCCCCGACATACCCGTCTCCACTCGAGAGGAAGTACGAGAGTCCCGCCCACATCCAGAGGAACCACGTTTCCGCCTCATAGCTCGAGAGGAGGGATCCTTTCCCTGCGTGTTCGGGAAAGAATTCCCGGCGTTCCCGTCGCACCTCAAGAGGAGGCGCTCTCCACAGGAAAGGCGAGAGGAACTCCAGGGTGGTGCAACCATTCGCAGAGTCCCCCAGATGTCTCAGTCCATTCAAGGGAAACCTGTTTTCGCTGCACTGCCTCGACTTTTCAAGCGAGGATCGAGTCACACCACGGTGGCACGGACAGCCCTGTGGAAAGCCTCGTGGGAAAGCCTCGAGGGAAAGCCACTGATCCCTTGATCCACTTGACAAGAAGCGTGACACTGCTCCTCCAGCTCGGGAGGAAACACACGTGCATGCCCCCACTAGAGCCGAGGACTGACTCCCCTGGGAGACTCCAGAAGTACCCCATGATCCATGTCAGCACTGGACAGAAAATCCTCAGTTCCGGCACTACTCCACACAAGGTCTTAGGCCCCGGCATCGACGGAGAGGAATCCGAATGCCCCCCGCATCTCTCGCATGGGGACTGGCCTTTCCTGAGCCACCAGAGCGGGTCCTGAGGTCCCCCGACGCAAGTCAGAGCACCTGCCGCAACTCGAGAAAATCCAGGAGGTTCTCCCCTCCAGGCGAGATGAGGCCCATTCGTGCTGAGGCGTCTCGAGGCTAATCAGACCTAACCTCTGTAACATCCAAAGGTCCTTCACACCCTTGCTGCAACTCAAGAA
>NW_017192663.1:0-10166 GCF_001704415.2 Capra hircus
GCTTAGGGCCCGTCGACGGGAGAGGAATCAGGGGAGACGGAGAGAATCAGGAGAGGGAGCAACTCGCATGGGACTGGCCTTTCTGAGGCCAGGAATGGAGAGGCCCCAGAGCAACTCGCATGGACTGGCCTTTCTCTGAGGCCACCAGAGTGGGTCCCTGAGGTCCCGTTGTAAGACGAGATTACCTGCCCCAACTCGAGAAAATCCAGGAGGTTCTCCCCTCCAGGCGAGATGAGCCCCATTTCCACTGAGGCGTCTCGAGGCTAATCACACCTAAACTCTGGAACTTCCAAAGGGTCCTTCACACCCTTGCTGCAACTAAAGAAGTTCCCCGACATACCCGTCTCCACTCGAGAGGAAGCACGAGAGTCCCCCCATCCAGAGGAGCCGCGTTTCCGCCTCCTAGCTCTAGAGGAGGGATCATTTCCCTGCGTGTTCGGGAAAGAATTCCCGGCGTTCCCGTCGCATCTCAAGTGGAGGCGCTCTCCACAGGAAAGGCGAGAGGAACTCCAGGGTCGTGCCACCTTTCCCTGAGTCCCCCAGATGTCTCAGTCCATTCCAGGGAAACCTGTTTTCCCTGCACTGCCTCGACATTCAAGGCGAGGATCGACTCACAACACGGTGGTACGTGGGATAGCCCTGTGGGAAAGCCTCGTGGAAAGCCTCGAGGGAAAGCCACAGATCCCTTGATCCACGCAAAGGGAAGCATGACACTGCTGCTACAGCCCGGGAGGTAAATGCACGTGCATGCCCCACTCGAGACGGGGACTGACTCCCCTGGGGAGACTCCAGAAGTACCCCAAGATCCATGTCAGCACTGGAGAGGAATCCTCAGGTTCCGGCACTGACACCACACAAGGTCTTATGCCGGGGTCCAGCCCCGGTGGATCCAGGAAATTCGAAGGGTGGACGGCGTTGGCGTGGAAAGACTTGTTTATTTATTAATGTAAGATTAGATTAGGAAACTATAGTGTAGTAAGAAGATTAAGTGGAGTAAGAGGGCTGAATAGGTTGGTTTACGCGGAAGGCCAATAAAATTCCAGACAAGGAATTTGCACCACCTACGTTGGGCCACCGGCGCCCGCTTGAATATCTAAGGGTGCCTCGCCTTAAGCTCCCTTTCGTGCGGGTCTTAACAGCCAGGGCAAGTAAGTAGACCTGGCGAGCCTCCGCACTCCAGGTGGAGATTCAGCCTGAAGTTAAATTAAAGAGCAGAGGGAAGGAAAGGTAGAGAAGAAGAAAGAGAGAGAAAGACACAGGGGGAGCCAGAGTCCCAAGAAACCAGGCTGAGAGACTAGTTCGAGAAGCTGGTCCGAGAAACTGGCCCCGGCCCCTGGCCTCCTCCTTTATTGTTCAGAAGGCCTTTTATACTTTTGATAAAACATGGAGATCAATGGATAACACAAAATTATGTAGCGATCACAACCCAGATTCTTTCTGTACATCATTTTGTATAAAAAGGTCTCAGGTGATTTACATTATCTTCTGGCCAAGAGGCTTGTTAACACTTTTTGGCTCTCTTCCTTAATGAATGTTAATTTTGTTTCCCCTGAAGTGTTTTTCTTTAATCTGCATCTCCTTAAAGCATTAAAGTTACATCTCTATAGAACAAAGGTGCAGTGGGTTATAACAAAGAAGGTACTTAACTCAAAGATCTAATGTTGCTAATACCAGATCTACTACTTGTTTTTCTATATACCAACTATATCTAAAAATAAAGGATATGAAAATTTGGCAGCAAGCATTGACCCAAAAAACGAAACTTTTAATCAGTCCTATTCTAAAGATTTTGACTCCTCGGAAGCTCCTGCATTCCTAGGATGTTTTAAGCTTCCTGTGCCTCCTGCGGTCAGGAGGCCTCAAACAATCACAAGCGCAGCTGTACGAGTCCTACAGGCAGGCTAGAAAGCCATCAGAGGGTTTTTGGATTGAAACACTCTTTCAAATGCAGAAGAGTAACGCCCTGAATTGACTTTTTCCAGAAAAGGTCAGAAGAGTGAAAAAGCAGAGCACAAAACCGGCAGATTTTTGTTGGGGTACATGCTTAAAAATTTCCAGAGGGGTCCCTGAAGTCTGAGCACGCCTTGCTTATGTCAGCTTCCTTCCTCATAACCTTGTCACGGGCGGGCTTCCTCACACTGGCTCCCGGCAGTCTTAGGCCCCGGCATCGACGGGAGAGGAATCCCGAGAGGCCCCCGAGCAACTCGCATGCGGACTGGCCTTTTCTGAGGCCACCAGAGCGGGTCCCTGATCCGCGTCGTAAGTCGAGAGCACCGGCCGCTACTCGAGAAAATCCAGGAGGTTCTCCCCTCCAGGCGAGATGAGGCCCATTTCCGCTGAGGCGTCTCGAGGCTAATCACACCTACCTCTGGAACTTCCAAAGGGTCCTTCACACCCTTGCTGCAACTCAAGAAGTTCCCCGACATACCCGTCTCCACTCGAGAGGGAGCATGAGAGTCCCGCCCTCATCCAGAGGAGCCCCGTTTCCGCCTCCTAGCTCGAGAGGAGGGATCCTTCCCCTGCGTGGTCGGGAAAGAATTCCCGGCGTTTCCGTCGCATCTCAAGAGGAGGAGCTCTCCACAGGAAAGGCGAGAGGAACTCCAGGGTCGTGCCACCATTCCCAGAGTCCCCCAGATGTCTCAGTCCATTCCAGGGAAACCTGTTTTCCCTGCACTGCCTCGACTTTTAAGCCGAGGATCGACTCACACCACGGTGGCACGTTGGACAGCCCTGTGGGAAAGCCTCGAGGGAAAGCCACAGATCCATCGATCCAAGCGAAGGGAAGCGTTACACTGCTGCTAGAGCTGGGGAGGAAAGCGCATGTGCATGCCCCCACTCGAGACGTGGACTGACTCCCCTGGGGAGACTCCAGAAGTACCACAAGATCCATGCCAGCCCTGGAGAGGAATCCTCAGGTTCAGGCACCGACTCCACACAAGCTCTTAGGCCCCGGGATCGATGGAGAGGAATCCAGAGAGTCCCCCGAGCAACTCGCATCGGGACTGGTCTGTCCTGAGGCCACCAGAGCGGGGTTCCTGAGGTCCCTGTCGTAAGTCGAGAGCACCTGCCGCCACTCGAGAAAATCCAGGAGGTTCTCCCCTCCAGGTGAGATGAGGCCCATTTCTGGCTGAGGCGTCTCGAGGCTAATCACACCTAACCTCAAGAATTTCCAAAGGGCCCTTCACACGCTTGCCTGCAAACTCAAGAAGTTCCCCGACATACCCGTCTCCACTCGAGAGGAAGCACGAGAGTCCCGCCCACATCCAGAGGAGCCCCGTTTTCGCCTCTTGCTCGAGAGGAGGGATCCTTTCCCTGCGTGGTCGGGAAAGAATTCCAGGAATTCCCGTCGCATCTCAAGAGGAGGCGCTCTCCACAGGAAAGGCGAGAGGAACTCCAGGGTCGTGCCACCATTCCCAGAGTCCCCCAGATGTCTCAGTCCGTTCCAGGGAAACCTGTTTTCCCTGCACTGCCTCGACTTTCAAGCCGAGGATCCACTCACACCACGGTGGCACGTGGGACAGCCCTGTGGGAAAGCCTAGTGGGAAAGCCACAGATCCCTTGATCCACGCGAAGGGAAGCGTGACACTGCTGCTACAGCTCGGGAGGAAAGCGCACGTGCATGCCCCTACTCGAGACGAGGACTGACTCCCCTGGGAAGACTCAGGAAGTACCCCAAGATCCATGTCAGCACTGGAGAGGAATCCTCAGGTTCCGGCACCGACTCCACTCAAGGTCTTATGCCGGGGTCCAGCCCCGGTGGATCCAGGGAATGTGAAGGGTGGACGGCGTTGGCGTGGAAAGTCTTGTTTATTTATTAATGTAAGATTAGATTAGGAAACTATAGTGTAGTAAGAAGATTAAGTGGAGGAAGAGGGCTGAATAGCTTGGTTTACGCGGACGGCCAATAAAATTCCAGACAAGCAATTTGCACCACCTACGTTGGGCCACCGGCGCCCGCTTGAATATCTAAGGGTGCCTCGCCTTAAGCTCCCTTTCGTGCGGGTCTTAACAGCCAGGGCAAGTAAGTAGACCTGGCGAGCCTCCGCACTCCAGGTGGAGATTCAGCCTGAAGTTAAAGTAAAGAGCAGAGGGAAGGAAAGGTAGAGAAGAAGAAAGAGAGAGAAAGACACAGGGGGAGCCAGAGTCCCAAGAAACCAGGCTGAGAGACTAGTTCGAGAAGCTGGTCCGAGAAAATTGGCCCCCGGCCCCTGGCCTCCTCCTTTATTGTTCAGAAGGCCTTTTATACTTTTGGTAAAACATGGAGATCAATGGATAACACAAAATTATGTAGTGTTCGCAACCCAGATTCTTTCTGTATATCATTTTGTATACAAAAGGTCTCAGGTGATTTACATTATCTTTTGGCCAAGAGGCTTGTTAACACTTTTTGGCTCTCTTCCTTAATGAATGTTAATTTTGTTTCCCCTGAAGTGTTTTTCTTTAATCTGCATCTCCTTAAAGCATTAAAGTTACATCTCTATAGAACAAAGGTGCAGTGGGTTATAACAAAGAAGGTACTTAACTCAAAGATCTAATGTTGCTAATACCCAGGTCTACTACTTGTTTTTCTATATACCAACTATATCTAAAAACAAAGGATATGAAAATTTGGCAGCAAGCATTGACCCAAAAAACGAAACTTTTAATCAGTCCTATTCTAAAGATTTGACTCCTCGGAAGCTCCTGCATTCCTAGGATGTTTTAAGCTTCCTGTGCCTCCTGCGGTCAGGAGGCCTCAAACAATCACAAGCGCAGCTGTACGAGTCCTACAGGCAGGCTAGAAAGCCATCAGAGGGTTTTTGGATTGAAACACTCTTTCAAATGCCAGAAGAGTAACGCCCCTGAATTGACTTTTTCCAGAAAAGGTCAGAAGAGTGAAAAAGCAGAGCACAAAACCCAGCAGATTTTTGTTGGGGTACATGCTTAAAAATTTCCAGAGGGGTCCATGAAGTCTGAGCACGCGTTGCGTATGTCAGCTTCCTTCCTCATAACCTTGTCACGGGCGGGCTTCCTCACACTGGCTCCCGGCAGTCTTAGGCCCCGGCATCGACGGGAGAGGAATTCCGAGAGGCCCCGAGCAACTCGCATGCGGACTGGCCTTTCCTGAGGCCACCAGAGCGGGTCCCTGAGGTCCCCGTCGTAAGTCGAGAGCACCTGCCGCAACTCGAGAAAATCCAGGAGGTTCTCCCCTCCAGGCGAGATGAGGCCCTTTTCCGCTGAGGCGTCTCGAGGCTAATCACACCTAACCTCTGGAACTTCCAAAGGGTCCTTCACACCCTTGCTGCAACTCAAGAAGTTCCCCGACATACACGTCTCCACTAGAGAGGAAGCACGAGAGTCCCGCCCACATCCAGAGGAGCCCGTTTCCGCCTCCTAGCTCGAGAGGAGGGTTCCTTTCCCTGCGTGTTCGGGAAAGAATTCCTGGCCTTCCCATCGCAGCTCAAGAGGGGGCTATCTCCACAGGAAAGGCGAGAGGAACTCCAGGGTCGTGCCACCATTCCCAGAGTCCCCCAGATGTCTCAGTACATTCCCCGGGAAACCTGTTTTCCCTGCATTGCCTCGACTTTCAAGCCGAGGATGGACTCACACCACGGTGGCACGTGGGACAGCCCTGTGGGTAAGCCTCGTGGGAAAGCCTCGTGGGAAAGCCTCTCGGGGAAAGCCAAAGATCCCTTGATCGACGAGAAGGAAAGCGACACTGCTGCTACAGATCGGGATGAAAGCGCACGTGCATGCCCCCCACTCGAGACGAGGACTGACTCCCCTGGGGAGACTCCAGAAGTTCCCAAGATCCATGTCACCACTGGAGAGGAATCCTCAGGTTCCGGAACAGAAACCGCACAAGGTCTTAGGCCGCAGCATAAACGGGAGGAAAAGAGAGGCCCCCAAGCAACTCGTATGGTGACTGGCCTTTCCTGAGCCACCAGAGCGGGTCCCTGAGGGCCCCGTCGTAAGTCGAGAGCATCTGCCGCAACTCGAGAAAATCCAGGAGGTTCTCCCATCCAGGCGAGATGAGGCCCATTTCCGCGGAGGCGTCTCGAGGCTAATCACACCTAACCTCTGGAACTTCCAAAGGGTCCTTCACACCCTTGCTGCAACTCAAGAAGTTCCCCGACATACCTGTCTCCATTGAGAGGAAGCACGAGAGTCCCGCCCACATCCAGAGGAGCCCCGTTTCCGCCTCCTAGCTCGAGAGGGAGGGTTCCTTTCCCTGCGTGTTCGGGAAAGAATTCCTGGCCTTCCCATCGCAGCTCAAGAGGGACGCTCTCCACAGGAAAGGCGAGAGGAACTCCAGGGTCGTGCCACCATTCCCAGAGTCCCCCAGATGTCTCAGTCCACTCCAGGGAAACGTGTTTTCCATGCACTGCCTCGACTTTCAAGCCGAGGATCGACTCAAACCACGGTGGCACTTTGGACAGCCCTGTGGGAAAGCCTCGTGGGAAAGCCTCTTGGGAAAGCCTCGGGGGAAAGCCAAAGATCCCTTGATCGACGAGAAGGAAGCGCGACACTGCTGCTACAGATCGGGATGAAAGCGCACGTGCATGCCCCACTCGAGACGAGGACTGACTCCCCTGGGGAGACTCCAGAAGTCCCGAAGATCCATGTCGGCACTGGAGAGGAATCCTCAGGTTCCGGCACTGACTCCACACAAGGTCTTAGGCCCCAGCATCGACGGGAGAGGAATCGCGAGAGGCCCCCGAGCAACTCGCATGGGGACTGGCCTTTCCTGAGGCGACTGGAGCGGGTCCCTGAAGTTCCATTCGTAAGTCGAGAGCACCTGCCGCAACTCGAGAAAATCCAGGAGGTTCTCCCATCCAGGCGAGATGAGGCCCATTTTCGCGGAGGCGTCTCGAGGCTAATCACACCTAACCTCTGGAACGTCCAAAGGGTCCTTCACACCCTTGCTGCAACTCAAGAAGTTCCCCGACATACCCGTCTCCACTCGAGGGAAGCACTGAGGCCCGCCCACATTCAGAGGAGCCCCGTTTCCACCTCCTAGCTCGAGAGGGGGGATCCTTTCCCTGCGTGGTCGGTCAAGAATTCCCGGCGTTCCCTTCCCATCTCAAGAGGAGGCGCTCTCCACAGGAAAGGCGAGAGGAACTCCAGGGTCGTGCCACCATTCCCAGAGACAACCAGATGTCTCCGTCCATTCCAGGGAAACCTGTTTTCCCTGCACTGCCTCGACTTTCAAGCCGAGGATCGACTCACACCACGGTGGCACGTGAGACAGCCCTGTGGGAAAGCCTCGTGGGAAAGCCTCGTGGGAAAGCCTCGAGGGAAAGCCACAGATCCCTTGATCCACGCGAAGGGAAGCGTGACACTGCTGCTACAGCTCTGAAGGAAAGCGCTCGTGCATGTCCCCACTCGAGACGAGGACTGACTCCCCAGGGAGACTCCAGAAGTTTCCCAAGATCCATGTCAGCACTGGAGAGGAATCCTCAGGTTATGGCACTGACTCCACACAAGGTCTTAGGCCCAGCATCGACGGGAGAGGAATCCCGAGCGGCCCCGAGTAACTCGCGTGGGGACTGGCCTTTCCTGAGGCCAACATAGCGGGTCCCTGAGGTCCCCGTCGTAAGTCCAGAGCACCTGCCACAACTCGAGAAAATCCAGGAGGTTCTCCCCTCCAGGCGAGATGAGGCCCATTTCAGCTGAGGCTTCTCGAGGCTAATAAAACCTAACGTCTGGAATTTCCAAAAGGTCCTTCAAACCCTTGCTGCAACTTAAGAAGTTCCCCGAAACACCTGTCTCCACTCGAGAGGAAGCACCAGAGTCCCGTCCACATCCAGAGGAACCCCGTTTCCGCCTCTTAGCTCGCGAGGGATCCTTTCCCTGCGTGGTCAGGAAAGAATTCCCGGTGTTCCCATAGCATCTCAAGACGAGGCCCTCTCCACAGGAAAGGCGAGAGGAACTCCAGGGTTGTGCCACAAATCCAGAGTCCCCCAGATGTCTCAGTCCATTCCAGGGAAACCTGTATTCCCTGCACTGACTCAACTTTCAAGCCGAGGATCGACTCACACCACGTTGGCACGTGGACAGCCCTGTGGAAAAGCCTCGTGGGAAAGCCTTGTGGAAAAGCCTCGAGGAAAAGCCACTGATTCCTTGATCCACTCCACGGGAAGCATGACACCGCTGCCCCATCTCGGAGGAAAGCGCACGTGCATGCCCCCACTCGAGACGAGGGCTGACTCCCCTAGGGAGACTCCAGAAGTACCCCAAGATCCATGTCAGCACTGGAGAGGAATCCTCAGGTTCCGGCACCGACTCCACACAAGGTCTTAGGCCCCGGCATCGACGGAAGCGGAGGCCCTAGAGGTCCCCGAATTACTCGCATGGGGCAGGCCTTTCCTGAGGCCACCAGAGCGGGTCCCTGAGGTCCCATCGTAAGTCGAGAATAGCTGCCCCAACACGAGAAAATCCAGGACGTTCTCCCCTCCAGGCGAGATGACGCCCATTTCGCTGAGGCGTCTCGAGGCTTATCACACCTAAACTCTGGAACCTACAAAATGGTCCTTCACACCATTGTTGCAACTCAACAAGTTCCCCGACATACCCGTCTCCACTCGAGAGGAAGCACGAGAGTCCCGCCCACATCTAGAGGAGCCCCGTTTCCACCTCCTAGCTCGAGAGGAGGGATCCTTTCCCTGCGTGGTCTGGAAAGAATTCCCGGCGTTCCCGTCGCATCTCAAGAGGAGGCGCTCTCCACAGGAAAGGCGATGGAACTCCAGGTCGTGCCACCATTCCCAGAGTCCCCCAGATGTCTCAGTCCATTCCAGGGAAACCTGTTTTCCCTGCACACTGCCTCGACTTTCAAGCCGAGGATCGACTCACACCACGGTGGCTCGTGGGACAGCCCTGTGGGAAAGCCTCGTGGTAAAACCTCGTGGGACAGCCTCGAGGGAAAGCCACAGATCTCTTGATCCACGAGAAGGGAAGCGTGACACTGCTGCTACTGCTCGGGAGGACAGCGCACGTGCATGCACCCACTCGAGACGAGGACTGACTCCCTTGGGGAGTCTCCAGAAGTACCCAAGATCCATGTCAGCACTGGAGAGGAATCCTCAGGTTCCGGCACCGACTCCACACAAGGTCTTAGGCCCGGCATCGACGGAGAGGAGGCCCTAGAGGCCCCCGAATTACTCGCATGGGGACTGGCCTTTCCTGAGGCCACCAGAGCAGGTCCCTGAGGTCCCCGTCGGAAGTCGAGAATAGCTGTCCCAACACGAGAAAATCCAGGAGGTTCTCCCCTCCAGGCGAGATGAGGTCCAATTCCGCTGAGGCGTCTCGAGGCTTATCACACCTAACCTCTGGAAGTTCCAAAGGGTCCTTCACACCCTTGCTGCAACTCAAGAAGTTCCCCTTTATACCCGTCTCCACTGGAGAGGAAGCACAGGAGTCCCGCCCACATCCAGAGGAGCCCCGTTTCCGCCTCATAGCTGTAGAGGAGGGATCCTTTCCCTGCGTGGTCTGGAAAGAATTCCCAGCGTTCCCGTCGCATCTCAAGATGAGGTGCTCTCCACAGGAAAGGCGAGAGGAACTCCAGGGTCTGCCACCATTACCAGAGTCCCCCAGATGTCTCAGTCCATTCCAGGGAAACCTGTTTTCCCTGCACTGCCTCGACTTTCAAGCCAAGGATCGACTCACACCACGGTGGCACGTGGGACAGCCCTGTGGGAAAGCCTCGTGGGGAAAGCCTCGTGGAAAGCCTCGAGGGAAAGCCACTGATCCCATGATCCACGCGACGGAGGGTGACACTGCTGCTACAACGCGGGAGGAAAGCGCACGTGCAAGCCCTCACTGAGAGGAGGACTGACTCCCCTGGGGAGACTCCAGAAGTACCCTAAGATCCATGTCAGCACTGGAGAGGTATCCTCAGGTTCCAGCACCGACTCCACACAAGGTCTTAGGCCCCGGCATCGAAGGGAGAGGAATCCCAGAGGCCCCCGAGCTACTCGCATGGGGACTGGCCTTTCCTTAGGCCACCAGAGCGGGTCCCTGAGGTCCCCGTCTTAAGTCGAGAGCACCTGCCGCTACTCGAGAACATCCAGGAGGTTCTCTCCCTCCAGGCGAGATGAGGCCCATTTCCGCTGAGGCGTCTCGAGGCTAATCACACCTAACCTCTGGAACTTCCAAAGGGTCCTTCACACGCTTGCGCTCAAAAGACA
>NW_017192664.1:0-21259 GCF_001704415.2 Capra hircus
CCACGAGGCTTTCCCACAGGGGCTGTCCCACGTGGCACCTGTGTGAGTCGATCCTCGGCTTGAAAGTCGAAAACTGTGCACGGAAAAACAGGTTTCCTTCAATGGACTTAGACATCTAGAGGACTCTGGAATGGTGGCACGACCCTGGAGTTCCTCTCGCCTTTCCGGTGGAGAGTGCTCCTCTTGAGATGCGACAGGAACGCCGGGAATTCTTTCCGACCACGCAGGGAAAGGATCGCACCTCTCGAGCTAGGAGGCGGAAACGGGGCTCCTCTGGATGTGGGCGGGACATCTCGGATTCCTCCGAGTGGAGACGGGTATGTAGGGGAACTTCCTGAGTTGCAGCAAGGGTGTGAAGTACCCTTTGGAAGTTCCAGAGGTTGGGTGAGATTAGCCTTCAGATGCCTCAGCGGAAATGGGCCTCATCTCTCCTGGAGGGGAGAACCTCCTGGTTTTTCTCGAGTTGCGGCAGGTGCTCTCGACTTATCGGTTCCTCAGAGACCAGCTCTGGTGGCCTCAGGAAAGTCCAGTCCCCATGCGAGTTGCTCGGGGCCTCTCGGGATTCCTCTTCCCGTCGATCCGGCCTAAAGACCTTGTGTGAGTCGGTGTCGGAACCTGAAAAGATTCCTCTCCATTGCTGACATGGATATTTGGGTACTTCTGAGTCTCCCCAGGGGACTAGTCCTCGTCTCGAGTGGGGGCCAGCGTGGTGCGCTTTCCCTCCCGAGCAGGCAGCAGCAGTGTCACGCATCCCTTCGGTGGATCAAGGGATCTGTGGCTTTCCCTGAGGCTTTCCACGAGGCTTTTCCCGAAGGACTGTCACGTGCCACGTTGTGTGAGTCGATCCTCTGCTTGAAAGTCGAAACAGTGCAGGGAAAACAGGTTTCCCTTGAATGGACTTAGACATCTGGAGGACTCTGGGAATGGTGGCCCGACCCTGGAGTTCCCCTCGCGCCTTTCCCGTGGAGAGTGCCTCCTCTTGAGATGCGACGGGAACGCCGGGAATTCTTTCCCGAACACGCAGGGAAAGGATGGCTCCTCTCGAGCTAGGAGGCGAAAAACGGGGCTCCTCTGGATGTGGGCGGGACATTCGTGCTTCCTCTCGAGTGGAGACGGTTATGTAGGGGAAATTCCTAAGTTGCAGGCAAGGTTGTGAAGGACCCTTTGGAAGTTCCAGAGGTTAGGTGTGATTAGCCTTGAGACGCCTCAGCGGAAATGGGCCTCATCTCTCTGGAGGGGAGAACCTCCTGGATTTTCTCGAGTTTCGGCAGGTGCTCTCGACTTAGACGGGACCTCAGGGACCCGCTCTGGTGGCCTCAGGAAAGGCCAGTCCCATGCGAGTTGCTCGGGGCCTCTCGGGATTCCTCTCCCGTTGATGCCGGGGCCTAAGACCTTGTGTGGAGTCGGTGCCGGAACCTGAGGATTCCTCTCCAGTGATGACATGGATCTTGGGGTGCTTCTGGAGTCTCCCCAGGGGCGTCAGTCCTCGTCTCGAGTGGGGCATGCACGTGCGCTTTCCTCCGAGCTGTATCAGCAGTGTCACGCTTCCCTTCGCGTGGATCAAGGATCTGTGGCTTTCCCTCGAGGCTTTCCCCCAGGCTTTCCCACGAGGCTTTCCCACAGGGCTGTCCCACGTGCCACCGTGGTGTGAGTCGATCCTCGGCTTGAAAGTCGAGGCAGTGCAGGGAAAACATGTTTCCTGGAATGGACTGAGACATCTGGGGGATTCTGGGAATGGTGGCACGACATGGAGTTCCTCTCGCCTTTCCTGTGGAGGGCGCCTCCTCTTGAGATGCGACGGAAACGCCGGGAATTCTTTCCCTACCACGCAGGGAAAGGATCCTTCTCTCGAGCTAGGAGGCGGAAATGGGACTCCTCTGGATGTGGGCAGGACTCTCGTGCTTCCTCTCAGGTGGACACGGGTATGTCGGGGATCTTCTTGAGTTGCAGCAAGGGTGTGAAGGACCCTTTGTAAGTTCCAGAGTTTAGGTGTGATTAGCCTCGACACGCCTCAGCCGAAATGGGCCTCATCTCGCCTGGAGGGGAGAACCTCCTGGATTATCTCGAGTTGCGGCAGGTGCTCTCGACTTATGACGGGGACCTCAGGGACCCGCTCTGGTGGCCTCAGGAAAGACCAGTGCCCATGCAAGTTGCTCAGGGGCCTCTCGGGATTCCTCTCCCGTTGATGCCGGGCCTAAGACCTTGTGTGGAGTCAGTGCCGGAACATGAGGATTCCTCTCCAGTGCTGACATGGATCTTGGGGTACTTCTGGAGTCTCCCCAGGGGAGTCAGTCCTCGTCTTGAGAGGGGCATGCACGTACGCTTTCCTCCCGAGCTGTAGCAGCAGTGTCACCCTTCCCTTCGCGTGGATCAAGGGATCTGTGGCTTTCCATCGAGGCTTTCCACACGAGGTTTTCCCACGAGGCTTTCCCACAGGCTGTCCCACGTGCCACCGTGGTGTGAGTCGATCCTCGGCTTGAAAGCCGAGGCAGTGCAGGGAAAACAGGATTCCCTGGAATGGACTGAGACATCTGGGGGACTCTGGAATGGTGACACAACCCTGGAGTTCCTCTCGCCTTTCCTGTGGAGAGCGCCTCCTGTTGAGATGGGACGGGAACGCGGGGAATTCTTTCCCGACCACGCAGGGAAAGGATCCCTCCTCTCGGGCTAGGAGCGGAAACCGGGCTCCTCGATGTGGGCGGACTCTCGTGCTTCCTCTCGAGTGGAGACGGGTATGTCGGGGAACTTTCTTGAGTTGCAGCAAGGAGTGTGAAGAACCGTTTAGAAGTTCCAGAATTTAGGTGTGATTAACCTCGAGACGCCTCAGCGGAAATGGGCCTCATCTCGCCTGGATGGGAGAACCTCCTGGATTTTCTCGAGCTGCGGCAGGTGCTCTCGACTTAGACGGGGACCTCAGGGACCCGCTCTGGTGGCCTCAGGAAAGGCCAGTCCCCATGCGAGTTGCTCGGGGGCCTCTCGGGATTCCTCTCCCGTTGATGCCGGGGCCTAAGACCTTGTGTGGAGTCGGTGCCGGAACCTGAGCATTCCTCTCCAGTGCCAACATGGATCTTGGGGTACTTCTGGAGTCTCCCCAGGGGCGTCAGTCCTCGTCTCGAGTGGGGGCATGCACGTGCGCTTTCCTCCGAGCTGTATCAGCAGTGTCACGCTTCCCTTCACGTGGCTCAAGGGATTTGTGGCTTTCCCTCGTGGCTTTCCCACGAGGCTTTCCCACAGGGCTGTCCCACGTGCCACCGTGGTGTGAGTCGATCCTCGGCTTGAAAGTCGAGGCAGTGCAGGGAAAACAGGTTTCCCTGGAATGGACTGAGACATCTGGGGGACTCTGGGAATGGTGGCACGACCCTGGAGTTCCTCTCGCCATTCCTGTGGAGAGGGCCTCCTCTTGAGATGCGACGGGAACGCCGGGAATTCTTTCCAGAGCACGCAGGGAAAGGATCCCTCCTCTCGAGCTAGGAGGCGGAAACGGGACTCCTCAGGATGTGGGCGTGACTCTCGTGCTTCCTGTCGACTGGAGACGGGTATGTCGGGGATCTTCTTGAGTTGCAGCAAGGGTGTGAAGGACCCTTTTAAGTTCCAGAGTTTAGGTGTGATTAGCCTCGACACGCCTCATCCGAAATGGGCCTCATCTCGCCTGGAGGGGAGAACCTCCTGGAGTTGCTCGAGTTGCGGCAGGTGCTCTCGACTTATGACGGGGACCTCAGGGACCCGCTCTGGTGGCCTCAGGAAAGGCCAGTGCACATGCGAGTTGCTCGGGGGCCTCTCGGGATTACTCTCCCCTTGATGCCGGGGCCTAAGACCTTGTGTGGAGTCAGTGCCGGAACATGAGGATTCCTCTCCAGTTCTCACATGGATCTTGGGGTACTTCTGGAGTCTCCACAGGGGAGTCAGTCCTCGTGTCGAGAGGGGCATGCACGTACGCTTTCCTCCCGAGCTGTACCAGCAGTGTCCACGCTTCCTTCGCGTGGATCAAGGGATCTGTGGCTTTCCCTCGAGGCTTTCCCACGAGGCTTTCCCACGAGGCGTTCCCACAGGGCAGTCCCACGTGCCACCGTGGTGTGAGTCGATCCTCGGCTTGAAAGTCGAGGTAGTGCAGGGAAAACAGGTTTCCCTGGAATGGACTTGAGACATCTGGGGGACTCTGGGAATGGTGGCACGTCCCTGGAGTTCCTCTCGCCTTTCCTGTGGAGAGCGCCTCCTCTTGCGTTGCCGATGGGAACGCCGGGAATTCTTTCCCATCCACGCAGGGAAAGGATCCCTCCTCTCGAGCTAGGAGGCAGAAACGGGGCTCCTCTGGATGTGGGCAGAACTCTCGTGCTTCCTTTCGAGTGGAGACGGTATGTCGTGGAACTTCTTGAGTTGCAGCAACGGTGTGAAGGACCCTTTGAAAGTTCCAGAGGTTAGATGTGATTAGCCTCGAGGCGCCTTCAGCGGAAATGGCCTCATCTCGCCTGGTGGGGAGAACCTCCTGCATTTTTTCGAGCTGCGGCAGGTGCTCTCAACTTCCTACGGGGACCTCAGGGACCCGCTCTGGTGTCCTCAGGAAAGGCCAGTCCCCATTGCGAGTTTCTCGGGGGGCACTCGGATTCCCGTCCCGTCGATGCTAGGGCCTAAGACCTTGTGTGGAGTCAGTGCCGGAACCTGAGGATTCCTCTCCAGTGCTGACTTGGATCTTGGGGTACTTCTGGAGTCTCCCCAGGGGAGTCAGTCCTCGTCTCGAGTGGTGGAATGCACGTGCGCTTTCCTCCCGAGCTGTAGCAGCAGTGTCGCGCTTCCCTTCGCGAGGATCAAGGGATCAGGGGATTTCCCTCGAGGCTTTCCCACCAGGCTTTTCCACGAGGCTTTCCTACATGGCTGTCCCACGTGCCACCCGTGGTGTGAGTCGATCCTCGGCTTGAAAGTCGAGGCAGTGGAGGGAAAACAGGTTTTCCCTGGAATGGACTGAGTCATCTGGGGGACTCTGGGAATGGTGGCACGACCCTGGAGTTCCTCTCGCCTTTCCTGTGGAGAGCGCCTCCTCTTGAGATGCGATCGGGAACGCAGGGAATTCTTTCCCGACCACGCAGGGAAAGGATCCCACTTCTCGAGCTAGGAGGCAGAAACGGGGCTCCTCTGGATGTGGTCGGGACTCTCGTGCTTCCTCTCAAGTGGAGATGAGTATGTCGGGGAACTTCTTGAGTTGCAGCAAGGGTGTGAAGGACCCTTTGGAAGGTCCAGAGTTTATGTGTGATTTGCCTGGAGACGCCTCAGTGGAAATGGGCCTCCTCTCGCCTGGAGGGGAGAACTCCTGGATTTTTCTCGAGTTGTGACAGGTGCTCTCGACTTACGACGGGGACCTCAGGAACCCGCTCTGTTGGCCTCAGGAAAGGCCAGTCCCCATGCGAGTTGCTCGGGGGCCTCTCAGGGATTCCTCTCCCATCGATGTTGGGGGCCTAAGACCTTGTGTGGAGTCGGTGCCGGAACCTGAAGTTTCATCAATGGAGTCGGTCCTCGTCTCCAGTGGGGGCATGAACGTGCTGTTTTTTCCGAGCTGTAGCAGCAGTGTCGCCGCTTTCCCTTCGCGTGGGATAAAGGGATCTGTGGCTTTCCCTCGAGGCTTTCCCACGAGGCTTTCCCCACGGGCCTGTCCCGCAGGGCTGTCCCACGTGCCAACGGTGGTGTGAGTCGATCCTCGGCTTGGAAGTCGAGGCAGTGCAGGGAAAACATGTTCCCTGGAATGGACTGAGACATCTGGGGGACTCTGGGAATGGTGGCACGACCCTGGAGTTCCTCTCGCCTTTCTTTGGATTGCGCCTCCGCTTGAAATGCGACGGGAACGCCGGAAATTCTTTCCCGAACACGCAGGGAAAGGAACCCTCCTCTCGAGCTAGGAGCGAAACCGGGGCTCCTCTGGATGTGGGCGGGACTCTCGTTCTTTCTCTCGAGTGGAGACGGGTATGTCGGGGAATTTCTTGAGTTGCAGCAAGTGTGTGAAGGACCCTTTGGAAGTTGCAGATGTTAGATGTGATTAGCCTCGAGACGCCTAAGTGGAAATGGGCCTAATCTCGCCTGGAGGGGAGAACCTACTGGATTTCTCGAGTTGCGGCAGGTCCTCTCAACTTACGACGGGACCTCAGGGACCAGCTCTGGTGCCCTCAGGAAAGGCCAGTCCACATGCGAGTTGCTCGGGGCCTCTCGGGATTCCTCTCCCGTCGATGCCGGGCCTAAGACCTAGTGTGAAGTCGGTGCGCGGAACCTGAAGGATTCCTCGCCAGTGCTGACATGGATCTTGGGTACTTCTGGAGTCTCGCCCTCCCACCAGGGGAGTCAGTTCCTCGTGTCCGAGAAGGCATGCCACGTAACGCTTTTCCCCCTCACGAGCCTTGTAGCAGCAGTTGGTTACGCTTCGCCCTTCGCGTGGAATTCCCAAGGGTAATCTTGTGGGGGTTTTCCCCTTAGAGGCCCTTTTCCCCCCAACGAGGCCCTTTCCCAGAGGCTTTCCCACAGGGCAGTCCCCCACCGTGCCACCGGGGGTGTGAAGTCCGATCCTGCTTTTTTTGAAAGGTCCGAAGTAAGTTGCAGGAAACAGGGTTTTTCCCCGCCTGGAAAAATGGACCCTGGAAACATTTTGGGGACCTGCCCCCTGGGAATGGTGGGCAGCGACCGCCCCTGGGAATTTTCCTCTCGCGCTTTTTTCCCTGTTTGGGAAGAGCGCCTCCCCCCTCTTGCGCGTTGCGATGGGAACGCCGGGAAATTTTCCCCTTATTTTTTCCCCATCCACGCAGGGAAAGGAATTCCTTCCTTCCTTCGAGCTTTAGGAAGGCAAAAGAAACGGGCCTTCCCCTCTGATGTGGGCAGAACTTCCTTTCCGTGCCCCTTTCCTTTTTCGAGTGGGAGAACCGGTACGAAATGGTCCCCGTGGAACTCTTTTGAGTTTTTGCAAGCAAAACCGGTGTGGGGGAAGGACCCCTTTTGGAAAGGTTTTCGCCAGAAGGTTAGATTTTGTTTAGATTTAAGCCCCCTCGAGGCCCGCCTCAGCGGAAATGGCCCGCTTCAAAATCCTCGGCCTTGGTTTGGGGAAGAAACCCTTCCTTGCAAAAAAATTTTTTTCCCGCCGAAGCTGCGGCAGGTGTGCTCTTCAAACTTCCTACGGGGGACCTCAGGGGACCCCGCTCTGGTTGTCCTCCCCTCAGGAAAAAAGCGCCCCCGCAGTTCCCCCAATTGCGAGTTTTTCCCCCTTCGGGGGCAACTTTTCGGATTTCCCCCGTTCCGGTCGATGCTAGGGCCTAAAGAACCCCTTTTGGTGTGGAGTCAAGTTGCCCGAAACCCTGAAGGATTCCCCTCTCCAGATGGGCCTGAACTTGGATCTTTGGGGTAACTTCTGGAAGTCTCACCCAGGGGAGTCAGTCCCCTCGTCTTCAGGTGGGTGATGCCACGTGCCCCCGCTTTTTCCCCTCCCGAAGCTGTAAAGCAGCAAGTTGGGTCCCGCGCCCCGCCTTCCCGCCTTCGGCGAGGATCAAGGGAAAATCAAGGGGATTTTCCCCCTTCGAGGCCCTTTTTTTTCCCAAACCCAGGCCCCTTTTTTTCCGCCCCCACGAGGCCCTTTTTCCTACAATGGCTGTTCCCCAACGTGGCCACGTTGGGTTGTTGGAAGTTTTTTCAGATCCTCGCTGAAAGTCGAGGCAGTGGCAAAGGGGAAAACAGGGTTTTCAGCTGGAAATGACTGAGGTTCTCTTGGGGGACTCCCTGGAAAAATTGGTGGCACGACCCCTGGAAAGTTCCCCCTCCTTCGCCCTTTTCCTGGTTGGGGAAGAGCGCCGTCCTTGCTAGAGATGCGAAACGGGAAAAAAAACCGCAGGGGAATTCTTTCCCCGACCAGAAAGCAAGGGAAAGGAATCCCCGCACTTCTCCGAGCTAGAGGCAAAAGAAAAAAACGGGCTTTCCCCTCTGGATGTGGGTCCCGGGAACTCTCGGTTGCTTTTTCCTTCTTCAAAGTGGGAGAATTGGAGTTTATGTTCGGGAAACTTTTCCTTTGAGTTTGCAAGCAAGGGTTTGTGAAGAACCCTTTGGGGAAAGTTTCCAAAAGAGTTTTTTATGTGGTGATTTTTTTGCCCTGGAGAACCGGCATCAGTGGA
The DNA here is from genome assembly GCF_001704415.2 of Capra hircus. Lineage (NCBI taxonomy): Eukaryota > Metazoa > Chordata > Mammalia > Artiodactyla > Bovidae > Capra > Capra hircus. Next base: position 8,130 of record NW_017192664.1, read on the forward strand.
AATGGGCCCTCCCCTCTCGCCGCCTGGAAGGGGAAAAAAGAAACCTCCTGGATTTTTCCCCTTTCGAGTTTCCTGACAGGTGGCTTGCTCGACCTTTTCCGACGGGTTAACCTCAGGACCCGCCTTTCCTTGTTTTGGCCTCCAGGGAAAAGGCCCCAAAGTTCCCCCATGCGGAAGTTTTTTTGCTTCCGGGGGCGCCGCCCCCCTCTAAAGGAATTCCGCTCTCCCCATCCCGATGTTTGGGCCTAAAGACCTTTTGGTGGAGTTCCCGGTGGCCGGAAACCCCCTTGAAGTTTTTTTTCCATCCAATGGAGTCCCGGGTCCTCGTCCTTCCCCGAAGTGGGGCTGAAAACTGTGCTTTTGTTTCTTTTTTTCCGAGGCTTGGTAGCAAAAGCAGTGGTCCGCGCTTCCCCCTTTTTCGGCGTGGATTAAGGGAATCTGGTTGGGCTTTTTCCCCTCGAAAGGCTTTTTTTCCCACGGCCTTTCCCAACAGGCCCCCCTTTGTTTCCGCGCTAGGGCCCCTTGTCCCCACCGGTGCGCAACGGTGTTGGGTGGGAGTCCGCGATTCCCTCGGCTTTTTGGAGTCGAGGCAAGTTGCAAGGGGAAAAAAACAGGTTTCCCTGGGAATTGGGACTGAGACCCATCTGGGGGGGAACTCTGGGAATTGGTGGCAACGACCCTGGGGATTTCCCTCCTTGCCCGCCGCCTTTCCCCCTTTTGGATTTGCCGCTTCGCATTGAATATGCGAACGGGAACCGCCGGAAAAAAAAAAAATTCTTTTCCCGAACCACCCAAGGGAAAAAGGAAACCCTCCCCTCTTAGAAGCTAGGAAAGGCGGAAACGGGGCTCCCCCTTCTGGATGTTGGGGCCGGGAACCCTTCGCTCGTGCTTTTTTCCTCCCTCTCCGAAGTGGAAGACGGGGTTAATGTCGGGGAAATTTTCCCCCTTTTTTGAGTTGCTAAAAAGCCCCTTTTGGTGTGTGGGAAAGGAACCCTTTTGGGAAGTTTTTGCCAGATGTTTTTAGAAATTTTTGGATTAGCCTCCGAGACGCCTAAATGAAATGGGCCGCTAAATCTTCGCCTGGGAGTTGGGGGGAGAACTACTGGAAGTTTTTCTCGGAGTTTTTGCCCGGCCAGGGTTTCCCTCTCAACTTACGACTGGGGACCTCCAAGGGACCCCAAGCTTTTCTGGTTGGCCCCCCTCAGGAAAAGGGCAGTTCCCCCCACAAATTGGCCCGAGTTTTTGCCCTTCGGTGGGCCTCTCGGGATTCCCCTCTCCCGGTCGATGCCGGGGCCCCTAAAGACCTAAAAGTGTGAAAGTCGGTGGGGCGCGGAACCTGAAAAAGGGAATTCCCTTCGCCCAGTGCTGACATGGTTCGCCTGGGGGTAAACTTCTGGAGTCCCCCCCCCCCCCTTCCCCAGGGGAAAAAGTCCCAGTCCCTCGTTCTTTCGAGAGGGTTTTTTGTAAAATGGCCACGTGCGCTTTTTCCCCTCCCGAGCTTGTGGGCCAGCTGTTTGGTGGGCCCTAACTTCCCCCCCTTTCCGCGGTGAATCAAGGGAATTCTGTGGCTTTTTGCCCATTGGGAGGGCTTTCCCCAAGGAGGCTTTTTTCCCCCAGGGAAAGGCCTTTTTCCCAGGAGGGCTTTTCCCCCAAGAAGGCTTTTCCCCACAGGGCCTTGGGTCCCCCAACGTGCGCCAACCGTGGTGTTGGGGAGTCGATCCCTCCGGGCTTGAAAAGTCGAGGCAAGGTGGCCGCAGGGAAAACAGGTTTTTTCCCTGGAAAATGGAACCCCCCTGAGAACCGTCCTGGGGGGAACTCTGGGGAAATGGTGTCCCCCCACGACCCCCCCTGGAGTTTTTTCCCCTGTTCGCGCCTTTCCCCCTGTGGAGAAGGGCCCTCCCCTGCTTGAGAAATGCGACCGGGAAAAACGCCGGGAAAAATTTCCCCCTTTTTTCCGCCACGCAGGGAAAAGGAATTCCCCCTCCCCGCCCCCTCTCCGAGCTTTTAGGGAAAAAGGCGGAAAAACGGGGCCTCTTTCTGGAATGTTGGGGCCAAGGAAAACTCTTCCAGTGCTTTCCCCTCCTTCGAGGTGAAGACGGGTTAATGTTTTTCGGGGAACTTCTTGAGTTTTCCCAGCAAGGGTGGGTGAAAAGAACCCTTTGGAATGTTTTTCCCCAAAAGAAGATGTTTAAGATGTGAAAATTAGCTTTTTTTTCGGAGACGCCCTCAAGTGGGGGAAAAAATGGCCCCTCATGTCCCGCCGCCTTGGAGGGGAGGAACCTCCCTGGGGATTTTTTCTTCGAGTGTGCGGGCAGGTATGCGCCCTTCCTCGAACCTTACGACGGGGCCCTCAGGGACCTGCTTTCCTTGGGTGGGCCCCGCAAGGAAGAAAGGCCCAGACCCCAAATGCGAGTTTTTTTTGGCTTTTTGGGGGCCCCCTCCTCCGGGAATTCCCTCTCCCTTTCCCGATGCGGCTTAAGACCTTGTTGTGGGGTATTTGGGTGCGCCGGAACCTGAAGGAATTTCCCTCTCCAGTGGCTGACCAATGGATTTTTCTTTGGCCGTACTTTCTGGGAGTTTTCCCCCGGGGGAAAAGTTCCCAGTTCCCCTTCCATCCTCGAAGAAAGGGCCAAATTGCCACGTGGGGCGCTTTCCTTTCCCCGCGAGTGTTGTTTTGCAGCCAAGTGGGTTGGGGCGCTTGTTTCCCCATTCCGCCGTGGAATCCCAAGGGAATTGTGGTGGCTTTTCCATCGGAGGAAATTTTTTCCCAGGAGGCCCTTTGCCCCACGAAAGGCACCCTTTTTTCCCACAGCGGGCCTGTCCCCCCACCGTGGGCCACCAATGGAGTGAGGTCCGTCCTTCGCGGCTTTTGGAAAAGTCCCGAGGCAAGTTGGCCCAGGGAAAACAGTTTTTTTCCTGGAAAAGGAGCTGAGAAACATCTGGGGACTCTGGGAATGGGTGGCCTCCAGAACGGGACCCTGAAGTTCCCCTCTCGCCTTTTTTTGGTGGGAGATACCCTCCCCTCTTGAATGGGACGGGAAACTCCCGGGAAAATTCTTTCCCGACCAACGGCAGGAAAGGATTCGCCCTGCCCTCTCGGCCTAGGTGGGCCGGAAAAACGAGCTTTCCTTTTTATGTGGGGCTGCGGAAACTCCTCGCATGAATCCTCTTCGAAGTGGAGAACGGGGTAAATGTTCCCCCCGGGGAACCTTCTTTGTTTGGCGCAACGCAAGGGTTGTGGTGAAGGGAACCCTTTTTGGAAAGTTCCCACAGAGGTTTTTTTAGGTGGTGGAGGTAAGCCCCGCCCCTGGAGAACGCCTTCAGCGGGAAATTGGGGGCCCTCCAAAATCTTTCGCCTGGAGGGGAGAACCTCCCTGGAATCTTTCCTTCCCGAGGAAAAATGCGCAAATGTGCTCTTCTGCCTTACGACGGGGAACCTCAGGGACCCCGCTTTTTCTTGGGTGGCCCCCCCTTCAGGAAAAGGCCAGTCCCCCGCCATCGCGAGTTTGAATTTCGGGCCTCTCGGGATTCGCCTCCTCCCCGTCGAAAGTTTCGGGGGGTCCCTAAAAAAACATTGGTTTGTGGGAGTCGGTGCCCGAAACCCCTGAGGGAATTCGCCTCTTCCTAGTGCCTGACATGGAAAACTTTCGGGTTAAACTTCCTGGAGTCTACCCCAGGCGGAAAAAGTCAGTCCCCTCTTCCCGAAGTGGGGGCCTTGCAACGTGGTGGGCGCTTTCCCCCTCTCCGAAGCTGTAAAGCGCGAAAAGCAAAAGTTGGTTCACGCCCCTGGGCTTTTTAAAGACCTTTGGTTGGGTGGCCTCGGTGGCCCGGGACCTGAAAGAAAAAATTCCCCCTCTCTCAGTGCTGGAACAAATGGATTTGGGGTACTTCTGAGTTCCTCCCCAGGGGAGTCCAGTTCCCCCTCGTCCTCGAGTGGTGGGCCGCTGCCCAACGTGTGCCCCCCTTTTCCCTCTCGGAGCTGTAGCAGCAGTGGGGTCACGCCCTTTCCCCCCCTTTCCGCAATGGATCAAAGGGGGATCCTGTTGGGCTTTTCCCTACGAGGTTTTCCCCACCGAGGCTTTTTCCACGAGGCCTTCCCTAACAAAGGGCTATCCTAAACGGTGGGGGCCCAACCTTTGGTTTTGGTGAAGTCGATGCCTCGCTTTGAAAAAGAGTCGAAGGGCAAGTGGGCAAGCGGAAAACAGGTTTTTCCCGCTGGAAATGGAACCCCTTGGAAAGAATATCTGGGGGACTCTTGGAATGGTTGGCGCACCACCCTGGAGTTTTTTCCTCCCACTCGCCCTTTTTTTTCCTTGTGGAGAAGGCGCCTCCCCTCTTGAGATGCGAACGGGAAAAAACGCCCCGGGAAAATTCCTTTTCCGCTGATCAAGCAGGGGAAAGGATTCCCTCCTTCGGAAGATAGGGAAGGCGCGACAACGGGGCTCCTTCTTGGAATGGTTGGGCCAAGAAACTCCCGCTCCGCGTTGCTTCCCTCCTCGAGTGGAGACGGGTTTAAAAGGTACGGGAACTTTCTTGAGTTGCCAAGGCCAAGGGTGGTAAAAAGGATTCCCGTTGGGAAGTGTTCCAAGATTGTTTTGGGATTGTGAAATTAGCCACGAGACCGCCCTCCCCAGGGGAAAAATGGGCCCCTCAATTCTTGGGCCCCTGGAAGGGGAAGAACCCTCACCTGAAATTTTTTCCTGGAGTGGCGGCAGGTTTGCGCTGTCTCGACTTTACGACGGGAAAACCTCAAAAGGGACCCCGCTTCTGATTTGGCCTCAGGAAAAAAAAGGCCCATTAGTCCCCTTCGGCGAAGTTTTTTGCTCGGGGGTCCGCTCTTCGGGATTCCCTCCTTCCCCGTCGAATGACCCCCCGGGGGCCCGCCTAAGACTTTTTGTGGTGGGAAGGTCCCCCCGGTACCGGAACCTGAGGAATTCCTCTCCAGTGGGGCTTTGACAATGGAATCCTTAGGGTAAACTTTCTCAGGTTCCCCTTCCCCCCAAGGGGAAGTCCAGTCCTCCGTTTCGAGTTTGGGCAATGCAAGTGGCCGCTTTTTCCCTCCCCAGAGCGGTAGCAAGCAAAGTGGTCAAAAAAACGCTTTTTCCCCCTTCCGGCGGGGTGGGATCCCAAAGGGAATAATGTGGCCTTTTCCCCCCATTGAGGCCTTTTCCCCAGGGAGGCCTTTTCCCACTTAGGCTTTTCCCCACAGGGGCTGGGACCCCAAGGTTGGCCCCACCTTGGGGTTGGTGTTGAGTCGATCCTCGCTTTGAAAAAAAGTCCCGCCCCGCGCAGTTTTTTGCCAAGGGAAAACAGGTTTTTTTCCCCCCTGGGAAAATGGACCCTGAGACCAATAATGCTGGGGGGACCTCTGGGAATGGTGCAGCGATCCCTGGAAGTTCCCTCCCCTCGCCTTTCCTGTGGAGAGCGCGCTCCTGCTTTGAGATGCGAAACGGGAAAAACGCCGGGAATTTTTCCGCGAAACAACGCAGGGGAAAAAAAAAGGAATCCCCCTCCGCTCGAGGAAAAATAAGGAAAGGGGAAACCCGGGGCCTCCCTTCCCTGGATGTGGGCGGGGAAAAACCCTCTCCGTGCTTCCTCTCGAGTGGGAGACGGGTAAAAAAAGTCGGGGAAACTTCCTTGAGTTGCAAGCTAAAGGGTGGGGTGGAAAGGACCCTTTTTGGTAAGTTTCCCCCAAGAAGGTTAAGGTTGGATTTAGCCTCGAGACGACTCCAGTGGAAAAATAGGCCCCCCTGATTCTTTTCGCCTGGGAGGGGAGAAAAAGCCCCTCCTGGATTTTTTTTCCGAGTTGCGGCAAGGTTGCTCCTCAACTTTACACGGGGAACTTTTCAGGGACCCTTTCTGGTGGCCTTCCAGGGAAAAGGCCAAGAACCCAATGCGAGGTTTGCTCGTGAAAGCCCTCTTCAAGGATTTCCCTCTGCCCCCTTTCCCGATGCCCGGGGCCTAAGACCTTGTTTTTTTTTGGATTCCGGTTGCCGGAAACGCTGAGGATTTTCCCTCTTCCCAGTGCTTGGAAAATGGATCTTGGGGTATTTTTCCTTGTGAGTCCTCCTCCCCCTCGGGAGGTCCCCCCCCAGTCCCCCCTCATCTCGAGTTGGGGGCCCCATGCACGTGCCCCCCTTTTTCCCCTCCCGAAGTTGTGGGGGCCAGCCAGTGGTTGGCCCGCTTTTCCCCCCATTCGTGTGGAATAAAAGGGTATTTCTTGTGGGCTTTCCCCAATCGAAGGCTTTTTTACAGGAGGCGCCTTTTCCCCCATGGAAAAGGCTTTTACCCACTTGGGCTTTTTCCCCCACAAGGGCCCCCTGTCCCCCACCGTGGCCACGTGGTTGGTGAGTCCCCCCAGATCCCTCGGCCTTGAAAAGTTCCCCGAGGCAAAATAGGTTGCAGGGAAAAAAAAACAGGTTTTCTTGGGAAAATGGACCCTGAGGACATCTGCGGGAACTTCTTGGGATGGGTGTCAACGACCCCCCTGGGAGTTCCCTCTCGCCTTTTTTCCTTGTGGAGAAAGGCCCTCCCCTCTTGAAGATGCGACGGTAAACGCCCGGGAAAATTTTTCCCTTTTCCCCGCCCGCAGGGAAAAGAATCCCTTCCCCCTATTTCGAGCTCTAAGAGGCCGGAAAAACAAGGCCTCCTCTGGACGTGGGGCCAGAACTTCCCCCTTCCGGTGCCCCTTCCCTCTTCCCGTGTGGAAGGAACCCGGGTAAAATGTTTCGGGAACTTTTTTGAAGTTGCCCAGCAAGGGTGGTTTGGAAGGAAAAAACCGCCTTTGGAAGTTTTTTCCCCCAGAGGTTTAAGGTGTGAAACAGGGCCCCTTGGGAGACGCCTTCAGCCCCGGAAATGGGCCTCATTCCGCCCCCTGGAAGGGGAAGAACCTTGCCCCTGGATTTTTTCCTCGAGATGGGCGGCCAAAGGGTGCCTTCTTGACTTTTTTTACGAACGGGGAAACCTCAGGGGACCCGCTCTTGGGGGTGGCCGTCAAGGAAAGGCGCAGTCGCCCCTGGCAGTTTTTTTGTTGGGGGCCACTCTCGGGGATTCCCTCTCCCCGTTCGAAGTTCGGGCGCCCCATAAAAACATTGGTTGTGGGAAGTCGGTGGCCCGGAAACCTGAAAGGGATCCCTGCTCCCCTCAGTGCTTCACATGGATCCCCCGGGTTTTACTGGGTTTTTATACCCAAGGGGAAAAGTGCGTCTGTTCAGGTATAGGGGGCCCTGCCCACGTGTGTTTTATTTCGGCTTGTTTTGCGAGTTATGTATCCCCCCACGCTGGCCTTTAAGACCCTTGTTTTGTGGCGTGATTTGGGGCGAACCTGGTCTCTTTCGCAGTGGCTTGACATGGATTCCTTTTGGGGGTACCTTCCCTGAGTCCTCCAGGGGAGTCCAGTTTCCCTAGTCTTTCGAGTTGGAAGAGGAGAGACGCCCTGCCACGTGGTGCCTTTCCCCCCCCACTTTCGAGCCTTTGTAGCAAGAAAGTGTCCACGCTTACCCTTTCGCTTTTGATTCAAGGGATCTGTGGGCTTCCCCTCGAAGGGCCTTTTCCCACGAGGCCTTTTTTTTCCGCACGAGGCGCCTTCCCCCCTAACAGGCTAATCTACGTGCCAACCCTTTTTGGTGTTGAGTCCCGAATCTCGACCTTTTTGAAAAAAAAAAGTCCGAGGCAAAAGTGCCAAAAGGGAAAAAACAGTTTTTCCCTGGGGAAATGGAACTGAGAAGTAATATCTGGGGGACCCTCTGGGGAAAATGCCCCCCCTGGCACGACCCCTGGGAAAGTTTTGTCCGCCTCTTTTGCCTTTTACTGCGGAGAGCCGACCCTTGCACCCAAATCTTGAAAAAGATGCGCCGACGGAAAAAACGCCGGGAATTCCCCCCTTTTTTTTTTCCCCCGACCAAGCAGGGAAATGGATGCCCTCTCCTCAGAGCTAGGGAAGGGCGGGAAAAGCAGGTGGCCTCCTCTAAAGAATGGTGGGGCCGGAAAAAAACACTCGTTTGCTTCCCCTCCTCGAGTGGAAGGGAACGGGTAAAATGATTCGGGGGAACTTCTTGAGTTGCAAAAGCAAGGGTGTGCGGAAGGACCCCTTTTTTGAAAGTTTCCCAGAGGGGTTTTAGGTTTGTTGAAATTAGCCTGTTTCCCGAAGACGGCTCAGCCGGAAATGGCCCCTTTCATTCCTCGCATGGAAGGAAGAAGAACCCTCCTGGATTTTTTTTTCTCCGAGTTGGCGGGCAGGTTGCTTTCTCGACTTAGACGGGGTACCCTCCTCCCCGGACCCGCCTCCTTGGGGTGGGCCTTTCCTGGGAAGCCAGTCCCCCTTCCAATTGGCCGAGTTGGCCCCCTTCCAGGGGCCTCCCTTCGGGAATTCTCTCCCCGTCGATGCCGGGCCCCCCCTAAGAAACCTTGGTTTTTGTGGATTGCCCCGGGGTAACAGGAAACTGAGGGAATTCCTCTTCCAGTGGGCACTGACAAAATGGATCCTTGGGGTAACTTTTCTGAAAGGTCCCCCCTCCCCAGGGGAAGTTCTTTTCCCCCGTCCGTCTCGAGTGGGGGGGGGCCTGCCAAGTGTGGCTTTCCCGTCCTCGAGCTGGGTAAAACAGCAAGTTTGGTTCACGCTTGGCTTTAAGAACCTTGTGTGGGCCGTCGGTGCCGGAAACCCTTGAAAGAAAATTCCCCCCCCTCTCCAGTGGCTGGAAAACATGGGAATCTTTTGGGGGTAGCTTTCTTTGAAGTTCTCCCAGGGGAAGTTCAAGTGGCTCCGTATCGAAGTGGGGCGCTTGCCACGTGCGCTTTCCCCTCTTCGTGCTGTTAAAAGGCAGCCAGTGTTCCCCCAACGCCCCTTTCCCCTTTCGGCTGGGACAAGGGATCCTTGTTGGCCTTTTTCCCTTCGAGGCTTTCCCCCACGAGGCCTTTTCCTCCAACGAAGGCCTTTTGTCCCCAACAGGCCTGTCCCCCCCCCTCCCCCCACGTGCCCCACCAGTGGTGGTCGGAAGTCCGATCCCTCAGGCTTGAAAAGTTCGACCGCAAAAAAAGTGCAGGGAAAAAACAGGTTTTCCCCGCCCTTGGAAAAAATGGACCTGAGACCATCCCCTTCTGGGGGACCTCTGGGAAAATGGATGGGGCCAAAGACCCTGGAGTTCCCTCCTTCGCGCTTTTTCTGTGGGAAAAGAGCGCCCTCTCCTCTTGAAGGAATGCCGAGGGAAAAAACGCCGGGAAATTCTTTTTCGCCGAGCACTGCAAGGAAAAGGAAATTCCCTCCCCCGTTCCCGAAAGCTAAGGACGGCCGGAAACCCGGGCCTTCCTCTGGAATGGTGGGGAGCCCGGGGCTCTTTCCGTTGCGCTTTCCCTCCCTTCCCGAGTGGAGAACGGGTAATGTCGGGGGAAACCTTCGCCTTTTGAGTTGCAGGCAAAGGTGTGTTGAAAGGACCCTTTGGAAGTTGCCGCAGAAGGGTAGGTTGGGTGGAAATAGCCTCAAAGACCGCCCCTCAAGCGGAAATGGGCCCCCCTCATCTTTTCCCGCCCCTGGAAGGGGGGTTGGGAACCTTCCCTGGATTTTTTCCTCCGGAGAAATTTGGCCGGCAGGTTTGCTTCTTCCCCGAACTTTTAACGACGGGGGACCTCAAAGGGACCCGCCTCTTGGTGGCCTCAAAGGAAAAAGGCCAGTTCCCCCGCCCTTTGCGCGAAGTTTGAAAATCAAGGGGCCTCTCGGGAATTCCCCCCCCTTCCTCCCGGTTCAAAGTCCCCCCGGGGCGGTAAAAAACAATTGGTTGTGGAGTCGGGTTGGCCGAACCCCTTGAGGATTCCCTTTCTTCCAAAAGTGGCTGACATGGAAAACCTTTTGGAGTACTTTTCTGAAGTCTCCCCCCCAGGGGAGTCCAGTTTTTCCCCCTCGGTCTCGAGTGGGGGGAACCTTGCACGTGGTGCTTTTTCCTCCTCGAAGCTTGGTAGCAACAAAAAGTGGGTCCATGCGCTGGCTTAAGAACCCTTGGTGTGGCGTATCGGTGGCCCAGGACTGAGGAATTCCCTCTCCAAGCGCTGACAATGGATTCCCTTTGGGGTACTTTTTCCCTGAGTTCCCCTCCTCCCCGCCGGAGTCTAAGGCCCTCGTCCCCCCTCCGAGTTGGGGCCTGCCACCGTTTGCGCTTTTCCCTCTCGAAGCTTGTAGCAGCCAGTGGTCCCCCCCCCCCCCCACCACTTACCGCCTTCGCCCTTTGGATCAAGGGAAATTTCCTGTGGCTTTTTTCCCTCGAGGCCTTTTTTTCCACGAGGCCCTTTCCCCCTCACCAGAAAGGGCCCCCCTTGTCCCCCGCCACCCCGTTGCCACCTTGGTAAATGAGTGCCCCCAAATCCCTTGGCTTGAAAAGTTTTTCCGAGGCAAAAAAAGTTGGCCAGGGGAAAAACAGGATTCCCCCCTGGAATTGGACCCCCTGAGAAGTATCCTGGGGGGAAACTTCCCCCCCCTGGGGGAAAATGGGTGGGGCCAAGCGACCCCCCTGGAGTTTTTCCCTCTCGCCCTTTTTTTCCCCTGTTGGAGAGCGCTTCCCCTCTTTGAGAATGCCGACGGAAAAACCGCCGGGAAATTTGTTCTTTTTTTCCCCGATCAAGCAGGAAAGGATGCCCTCCCTCTCCGAGAAATAGGAAGCCCGGACCAACAAAGGGCCTCTCTGGATGTTGGCAAAGACTCTCGTGCCTTCCCTCTCCCCGAGTGGGCAGAACGGGTTTAATCGTTCCGGGGGACCTTCTGGAGTTTTTTGCCAAGCAAGGGTTGGTGGAAAAAAGGAAACCCTTTTTTTGGGAAGTCCAGAAAAAAATGGTTAGATGTGATTAGACACCGAGACGCCTCGAAAAAGCGGGGAAATGGGCCCTCATCTCCGCCTGGAGGGGAAGAACCTTCCCCCTGGATTTTTCCTTCGACTGCCGGCAAAGGTGGCCTTCTTCCGACCCCTTTTAAACGACGGGGACCCTTCCAAGGGGACCCCGCGTCCCTTGGGGGTGGGCCCTCAAGAAAGGCCAAGTCCCCCCCGCCATGCCGCTTAAGGTTTGCTTCGGGGGGCCCCTCTCCGGAATTCCCCCTCTCCCGTCCCAAATTGCCCGGGGCCCTAAAAACCCTTGTTGTGGAGTCCGGTAACCGAGGAAATCCTGAAGAAAAATTTTTTCTTCCTTCCAGTGTTTGAACCAAAATGGATCCTTTTTTTGGGGGTAACCTTTCTTGGAAGTTTCCCCTCCCCAGGGGAAAGTCCCCCCCCCAGGTTCCCCCCCTCTCTTCCGAGTTTGGGGCGATGCATGTTTTTTTGCCGCTTTTTTTCCCCTTTTCCCCTCCCGAGCGCCCTTGTTAAAAGCAGCAAAGTGTCCACCCTTTTCCCGTCCGAGTGGTTGGAATCAAGGGGAATTTCCTGTGGGCCCTTTTTCCCTTCGAGGCTTTTCCCACGAAGCCTTTTCCCCACGAGGCCCGCTTTTTCCCCAACAGGGCTTTGGTCCCACGTTTGTATCCACCGTCCGTTGGGTGAGGTCCGATCCCCTCCGCTTTTTTTTTTATGAAAAGTGGAAGGCCAGGGCCAAGGGAAAAAACAAGGTTTCCCCCCTTGGATGGACTGAAGACCATCCTTGGGAACCCCTCTTGGGAAATGGGGGGGGCCCAGGAGCGTTGGAAAGTTTCCGCCGCCTCTCCACCTTTTCCTTGTGGAGAAGCGGCCTTTTCCCCCTCTTTTTGAGATGCCCCGGCGGCGGAAAACGCCGGGAAATTTTTTTTCCCCCTGAGCACGCAAAGGGAAAGGAAATCCCTTCCCGTGAAAAGCAGGAAAAATGGCGGAAACGGGGCCACTTCCCTCCCTGGATAAAGGGGGGTCCCTCTCGTGGTTTTTCATATCTTCGGTGGGGACCGGGTTAATGTTCCCCCGGGGAAACTTTTCCCTTGAAGCTTGGCAGCTGCAAAGGGTGTGAAGGAAACCTTTTTTTGGGAAAAAAGTCCCCAGAATTTTTAGGTTTGTGAAATAAGCCCCTTCCAGACGCCTCCCAGCGGAAATGGTGCCCTCAAATTCGCCCTGGAGGGGAGAAACCTCCCCCTTGGATTTTTCTCGAGTTTTTTTTTTCCGGCAGGTTGCTTCCTTCGACCTTTAACAGACAGGGACCCCTCAAGGGGAACCCGCCCTCTGGTGGCCCCTTCTGGGAAGGCCAGTCCCCCAATGCGAGTTTTGCCCCCCCCTTTCGGGGGTCCCCCTCTCCGGGAATTCCTCTCCCACCGTCCCGAAAATTCCCCCGGGCTAAAAGACCTTTTGTTTTTTTGGAAGTCCCGTGGCCGCGGAACCTGAAGGATAATTCCCAATCCTTTTTCCCAGTTTGGCCCTGACCATGGATCCTTGCGGTACTTTTTTTTTGAGTTGTTTTTTCCCCAGGGGAAGTCCAAAGTCCCCCCCCCGGTTCCGCCTCCAAGTTGGGGCGCCCTTTGGCCAACGTTGCGCTTTTTTTCCTCCTCGAGCTTGTAAAGCAGCAGTGGGTCCCCAAACGCTGGCCCCTTAAAGGACCTTGTGGTGGAAAGTCCCCGGTTGTTCCCCGGAAACCTTGAAAAAAGGGATTCCTCTTCCAATGCCCTGACATGGAATTTCTTTGGGGGTTTTCTTTTTTGGAGTCCCTCCCCCGAGAAAGTTTCCCCCCAGTCCCCCCCCTCCCCCGTCTCGATCGGAGCCAATGCCCCACGGGTGGCCCCCCTTTCCTTCCGCGCCGAGCTTTGTATAGCCAAAGCCCCAGTTGGGGTCCCCCGCGCCTTTCCCTTCGGGTGACATAAAGGGATCCTTTGTGGCTTTTCCCCTCCCGAAAGGCAATTCCCCCACGGTTGCATTCCCTACGAAGGCCCTTTTCCCCACGAGGCCCCTTTTCCCCCCACGAGCCTTTTTTTTTTTCCCCCAACGGAGGGCTTTTTTTTCGCACAGGGCCTGTCCGCCCACCCGTTGTCCACCCCCAACCGTGGTGTTGAGTCGATCCTCGCTTTTGAAAAAGTCCGAGCCCCAAAGCAAGGGAAAAAAAAATATTTTCCCCTCGAATGGAAAAACCTGAAGGACCATCTGAAAAACGGACTCTTGGGAATGGTGGGGCACGACCGCTGGAGTTTTCCCCTTTCTCCCACCTTTTAC
>NW_017192665.1:0-10166 GCF_001704415.2 Capra hircus
CTAAACTGGAACTTCCAAAGGTCCTTCACACCCTTGCTGGCACTCAAGAAGTTCCCCGACATACCCGTCTCCACTCGAGAGGAAGCACGAGAGTCCCGCCCACATCCAGAGGAGCCCCGTTTCCGCCTCATAGCTCGAGAGGAGGGATCCTTTCCTGCGTGGTCGGGAAAGAATTCCTGGCGTTCCCGTCGCATCTCAAGAGGAGCACTCTCCACAGGAAAGGCGAGAGAACTCCAGGTCGTCGTGCCACATTCCCAGAGTCCCCCAGATTCTCAGTCCATTCCAGGGAAACCTGTTTTCCCTGGCACTGCCTCGACTTTCAAGCCGAGGATCGACTCACACCACGGTGGCACGTGGGACAGTCCCTGTGGGAAAGCCTCGTGGGAAAGCCTCGTGGAAAGCCTCGAGGGAAAGCCACTGATGCCCTTGATCCACGCAAGGGAAGCGTGACACTGCTGCTACAGCTCGGAGGGAAAGAGCACGTGCATGCCCCCACTCGAGACGAGGACTGACTCCTCCTGGGGAGACTCCAGAAGTACCCCAAGATCCATGTCAGCACTGGAGAGGAATCCTCAGGTTTCGGCACCGACTCCACACAAGGTCTTAGGCCCCGCATCGACGGGAGAGGAATCCCGAGAGGCCCCGAGCAACTCGCATGGGACTGGCCTTTCCTGAGGCCACCAGAGCGGGTCCCTGAGGTCCCCGTCGTAAGTCGAGAGCACCTGCCGCAACTCGAGAAAATCCAGGAGGTTCTCCCCTCCAGGCGAGATGAGGACCATTTCCGCTGAGGCTTCTCGAGGCTAATCACAGCTAACCTCTGGAACTTCCAAAGGGTCCTTCACACCCTTGCTGCAACTCAAGAAGTTCCCCGACTTACCCGGCTCCACTCGAAAGGAAGCACGAGAGTCCCGCCCACATCCAGAGGAGACCCGTTTCTGCCTCCTAGCTCGAGAGGAGGGATCCTTTCCCTGCGTGGTCGGGAAAGAATTCCCGGCGTTCCGTCGCATCTCAAGAGGAGGCGCTCTCCACAGGAAAGGCGAGAGGAACTCCAGGGTCGTGCCACCATTCCCAGAGTGCCCCAGATGCTCAGTCCATAACAGGGAAACCAGTTTCCCAGCACTGCCTCGACTTTCAAGCCAAGGACGACTCACAACACGGTGGCATGTGAGACAGCCCAGTGGGTAAACGTCGTGGGAAAGCCTCGTGGCAAAAGCCTCGTGAGAAAGCCTCCACGGAAAGCCACAGATTCCTGGATCCACACGAAGGGAAGCGTGACACTGATGCTACAGCTCTGGAGGAAATTGCACGTGCATGCATCCACTAGAGACGAGGACTGACTCACCTGGGAGACTCCAGAAGTACCCCAAGGTCCATGTAAGCACTGGAGAGGTTTTCTCAGGTTCCGGCACCGACTCCACACAAGGTATAAGGCGCCCGGCATCGACGGGAGAGGAATCCCGAGAGGCCCCGAGCAACTCGCATGGTGACTGGCCTTTCCTGAGGCCACCAGAGCGGGTCCCTGAGGACCCCGTCTTAAGTCCACAGCACCTGCCGCAACTCGAGAAAATTCAGGAGGTTCTCCCCTTCAGGCGACATGAGGCCCATTTGTGCTGAGGCGTCTCGAGACTAATCACACATAACCTCTGGAACTTCCAAAGCGTCTTTCACACCCTTGCTGCAACTCAAGAAGTTCCTCGACATACCCGTTTCCCCTCGAGAGGAAGCACGAGAGTCCCGCCCACATCCAGAGGAGCCCCGTTTCCGCCTCATAGTTCCAGAGGAGGGATCCTTTCCATACGTGGTCGGGTAAGTATTCCTGGCGTTCCCGTCGCATCTCAAGAGGAGGCGCTCTCCACAGGAAAGGCGAGAGGAACTCCAGGGTCGTGCCACCATTCCCAGAGTCCCCCAGATGCTCAGTCCAAGCCAGGGAAACCAGTTTTCCCTGCACTGCCTCGACTTTCAAGCCGAGGATCGACTCATACAACGGTGGCACGTGGGACAGCCCTGTGGGAAAGTCTCGCGGGAAAGCCTCATGGGAAAGCCTCGAGGTAAACCCCTGAACCCTTGATCCACAAGAAGGGAAGCGTGACACTCCTGCTACAGCTCGGGGAGCGCACGTGCATGCCCCCACTCGAGACGAGGACTGACTCCCCTGGGAGACTTCAGAAGTACCCCAAGATCCATGTCAGCACTGGAGAGGAATCTCAGGTTCCGGCACCGAACTCGCACAAGATCTGAGGCCCCGGCCTTGACGGGAGAGGAATCCCGAGAGGCCCCCGAGCCACTCGCATGGGGACTGGCCTTTCCTGAGGCCACCAGAGCGGGTCCCTGAGGTCCCCGTCGTAAGTCGAGAGCACCTGCCGCAACTCGAGAAAATCCAGGATGTTCTCCCCTCCAGGCGAGATGAGGCCCATTTCCGCTGAGCCGTTTTGAGGCTAATCACATCTAATATCTGGAACTTACAAAGGGTCCTTCACACCCTTGCTGCAACTCAAGAAGTTCCCCGACATACCCGTCTCCACTCGAGAGGAAGCACGAGAGTCAGGCCCACATCCAGAAGAGCCCCATTTCCGCCTCCTATCCCGAGAGGAGGGATCCTTTCCCTGCGTGGTCGGAAAAACAATTCCCGGTGTTCCCATCGCATCTCAAGAGGAGGCACTCTCCACGGGAAAGGCGAGAGGAACTCCAGGGTCGTGCCACCATTTACAGAGTCCTCCAGATGTCTAAGTCCATTCAAGGGAAATCTGTTTTCCCTGCACTGTTTCGACTTTCAAGCCGAGGATCGACTCACACCACGGTGGCACGTGGGACAGCCCTGTGGGAAAGCCTCGTGGGAAAGCCTCGTGGGAAATCCTCGTAGGAAAGCCTTGAGGGAAAGCCTAGAATCCCTTGATCCACGCGAAGGGTAGAGTGACACTGCTGCTACAGCTCGGATGGAAAACGCACGTGCATGCCCCAATCGAGACGAGGACTGACTCCCTCTAGAGACTCCAGAAGAACCCCAAGATCCATGTCAGCACTGGAGAGGAATCCTCAGGTTCCGACACCGACTCCACAAATGGTCTTACGCCCCGGCATCGACGGGAGAGGAATCCCGAGAGGCCCCCGAACAACTCGCATGGGGACTGGCCTTTCCTGAGGCCACCAGAGCGGGTCCCTGAGGTCCCCGTCGTAAGTCGAGAGCACCTGCCGCAACTCGAGAAAATCCAGGAGGTTCTCCCCTCCAGGCGAGATGAGGCCCATTTCCGCTGAGCCGTTTTGAGGCTAATCACATCTAACATCTGAAACTTCCAAAGGGTCCTTCACACCCTTGCTGAAACTCAGGAAGTTCCCGTGCATACCCGTCTCCACTCGAGAGGAAGCACGAATGTCCCGCCCACATCCAGAGGAGCCCCGTTTCCGCCTCCTAGCTCGAGAGGAGCGATCCATTCCCTGCGTGGTCGGGAAAGAATTCCCGGCGTTGCCATCGCATCTCAAGAGTAGGCACTCTCCACGGGAAAGGCGAGAGGAACTCCAGGGTCTTGCTACCATTCCCAGAGTCCTCCAGATGTCTAAGTCCATTCAAGGGAAACCTGTTTTCCCTGCACTGTTTCGACTTTCAAGCAGAGGATCGACTCACACCACGGTGCCACGTGGGACAGCCCTGTGGGAAAGCCTCGTGGGAAAGCCTCGTGGGAAAGCCTCGAGGGAAAGCCACGGATCCCTTGATCCACGCGAAGGGAAGCGTTACAATGCTGCTACAGCTCGAGAGTAAAGCGCACTTGTATGACCCCACTCGAGACGAGGACTGAAACCACTGGGGACAGTCCAGAAGTTCCCCAAGATCCATTTCAGCACTGGAGAGGAATCCTCAGGTTCCGGAACCGACTCCACACAATGTCTTAGGCCCCGGCATCGACGGGAGAGGAATCCCGAGAGGTCCCCGAGCAACTCGCATGGGGACTGGCCTTTCCTGAGGCCTCCAGAGCCGGTCCCTGAGGTCCCCGTCGTTAGTCGAGAGCACCTGCCGCAACTCGAGAAAATCCAGGAGGTTCTCCCCTCCAGGCGAGATGAGGCCCATTTCCGCTGAGGTGTCTCGAGGCTAATCACACCTAAACTCTGGAACTGCCAAAGGTTCCTTCACACCCTTGCTGCAACTCAAGAAGTTCCCCGACATACCCGTCGCCACTCGAGAGGAAGCACGAGAGTCCCACCCACATCCAGAGCAGTCCCGCTTCCGCCTCCTAGCTCGAGAGGAGGGATCCTTTCCCTGCGTGGTCGGGACAGAATTCCCGGCGTTCCCGTCGCATCTCAAGAGGAGTCGCTCTCCACAGGAAAGGCGAGAGGAACTTCAGAGTCGTACCACCATTCTCAGAGTCCCCCAGATGTCTCCGTCCATTCCAGGGAAACCTGTTTTCCCTGCACTGCCTCGACTTTCAAGCCGAGGATCGACTCACACCACGGTGGCACGTGGGACAGCCCTGTGGGAAAGCCTCGTGGGAAAGCCACAGATCCCTTGATCCACGCGAAGGGAAGCGTGACACTGCTGCTACAGCTCGGGAGGAAATCGCATGTGCATGCCCCCACTCGAGACGAGGACTGACTCCCCTGGGGAGACTCCAGAAGTACCCCAAGATCCATGTCAGCACTTGAGTGGAATCCTCAGGTTCTGGCACCCACTCCACACAAGGTCTTAGGCCCCGGCAACGACGGGAGAGGAACCCGAGAGGCCCCCGAGCAACACGCATGGGGACTGGCCTTTCCTGAGGCCTCCAGAGCGGGTCCCTGAGGACAACGTCTTAAGAAGAGAGCACCTGCCGCAACTCGAGAAAATCCAGGAGGTTCCACCCTCCAGGCGAGATGAGGCCCATTTCCACTGAGGTGTCTCGAGGCAAATCACATTTACCCTCTGGAACTTCCAAAGGGTCCTTCACACCCTTGCTGCAACTCAAGAAGTTCCCCGACATACCCGACTCCACCCGAGAGGAAGCACGAGAGTTCCGCCCACATCCAGAGGAGCTCCGTTTCCGCCTCCTTGCTCGAGAGACGGGTTCCTTTCGCTGCTGGTCGGGAAAGAATTCCCGGCGTTCCTGTCGCATCTCAAGTGGAGGCACTCTCCACAGGAAAGGCGAGAGGAACTCCAGGGTCCTGCCACCATTCCCAGAGTCCTCCAGATATCTCAGTCCATTCCAGGGAAACCTGTTTTCCCTGCACTGTTTCGACTTTCAAGCCGAGGATCGACTCACACCACGGTGGCACGTGGGAGAGCCCTGTGGGTAAGCGTCGTGGGAAAGCACGTGGGAAAGCCTCGAGGGAAAGCCACAGATCCTTGATCCACGCGAAGGGAAGCGTGACACTGCTGCTACAGCTCGGGAGGAAATCGCACGTGCATACCCCCACTCGAGACGAGGACTGACTCCCCTGGGGAGACTCCAGAAGTAACCCAAGATCCATGTCAGCACTGGAGAGGAATCCTCAGGTTCTGGCACCCACTCCACACAGGGTCTTAGGCCCCGGCAACGACGGGAGAGGAATCCCGAGAGGCCCCCGAGCAACTCGAAAGGGGACTGGCCTTTCCTGAGGCCTCCAGAGCGGGTCCCTGAGGACAACGTCTTAAGTCGAGAGCACCTGCCGCAACTCGAGAAAATGCAGGAGGTTCTACCCTCCAGGCGAGATGAGGCCCATTTCCGCTGAGGCGTCTGGAGGCTAATCACATCTAACATCTGGAACTTCCAAAGGGTCCTTCACACCCTTGCTGCAACTCAAGAAGTTTCCCGACATACCCGTTTCCACTCGAGAGGAAGCACGAGAGTCCCGCCCACATCCAGAGGAGACCCGTTTCCGACTCCTAGCTCGAGAGGAGGCATCCATTCCCTGCGTGGTGGGGAAAGAATTCCCCGCGTTCCCGTCGCATCTCAAGAGGAGGCGCTCTCCACAGGAAAGGCGAGAGGAACTCCCGGGTCGTGCCACCATTCCCAGCGTCCCCCAGATGTCTCACTCCATTCCAGGGAAACCTGTTTTCCCTGCACTGCCTCGACTTTGAAGCCGAGGATCCACTCACACCACGGTGGCACGTGGGACTGCCCTGTGGGAAAGCCTCGTGGGAAAGCCTCGTCGGAAAGCCTCGAGGGAATGCCACAGATCCCTTGATCCACGCGAAGGGTAGTGTGACACTGCTGCTACAGCTAGGGAGGAAAGCGCACGTGCATGCCCCCACTCGAGACGAGGACTGACTCCCCTGGGGAGACTCCAGAAATACCCCAAGATGCATGTCAGCACTGGAGAGGAAACCTCAGGTTCAGGCACCGACTTCACACAAGATCTTAGGCCCAGGCATCTAAGGGAGAGGAGTCCCGAGAGGCCCCCGAGCAACTCGCATGGGGACTGGCCTTTCCTGAGGCCACCAGAGCGGGTCCCTGAAGTCCCCGTCGTAAGTCGAGAGCACCTGCCGCAACTCGAGAAAATACATGAGGTTCCACCCTCCAGGCGAGATGAGGCCCATTTCCGCTGAGGCGTCTCGAGGCTAATCACATCTACCCTCTGGAACTTCCAAAGGGTCCTTCACACCCTTGCTGCAACTCAAGAAGTTCCCCGACATACCCGATTCCACTCGAGAGGAAGCACGAGAGTTCCGCCCACATCCAGAGGAGCTCCGTTTCCGCCTCCTTGCTCGAGAGACGGGTTCCTTTCTCTGCGTGGTCGGGAAAGAATTCCCGGCGTTCCTGTCGCATCTCAAGTGGAGGCACTCTCCACAGGAAAGGCGAGAGGAACTCCAGGGTCGTGCCACCAATTCCCAGAGTCCTCCAGATATCTCAGTCCATTCCAGGGAAACCTGTTTTCCCTGCACTGTTTCGACTTTCAAGCCGAGGATCGACTCACACCACGGTGGCACTTGGGAGAGCCCTGTGGGAAAGCGTCGTGGGAAAGCACGTGGGAGAGCCACGAGGGAAAGCCACAGATCCTTGATCCACGCGAAGGGAAGCGTGACACTGCTGCTACAGCTCGGGAGGAAATCGCACGTGCATGCCCCCACTCGAGACGAGGACTGACTCCCCTGGGGAGACTCCAGAAGTACCCCAAGATCCATGTCAGCACTTGAGTGGAATCCTCAGGTTCTGGCACCAACTCCACACAAGGTCTTAGGCCCGGCAACGACGGGAGAGGAACCCGAGAGGCCCCCGAGCAACACGCATGGGGACTGGCCTTTCCTGAGGCCTCCAGAGCGGGTCCCTGAGGACAACGTCTTAAGTCGAGAGCACCTGCCGCAACTCGAGAAAATCCAGGAGGTTCCACCCTCCAGGCGAGATGAGGCCCATTTCCGCTGAGGCGTCTCGAGGCTAATCACATCTACCCTCTGGAACTTCCAAAGGGTCCTTCACACACTTGCTGCAACTCAAGAAGTTCCCCGACATACCCGACTCCACCCGAGAGGAAGCACGAGAGTTCCGACCACATCCAGAGGAGCTCCGTTTCCGCCTCCTTGCTCGAGAGACGGGTTCCTTTCGCTGCTGGTCGGGAAAGAATTCCCGGCGTTCCTGTCGCATCTCAAGTGGAGGCACTCTCCACAGGAAAGGCGAGAGGAACTCCAGGGTCGTGCCACCATTCCCAGAGTCCTCCAGATATCTCAGTCCATTCCAGGGAAACCTGTTTTCCCTGCACTGTTTCGACTTTCAAGCCGAGGAACGACTCACACCACGGTGGCACGTGGGAGAGCCCTGTGGGAAAGCGTCGTGGGAAAGCACGTGGGAAAGCCTCGAGGGAAAGCCACAGATCCTTGATCCACGCGAAGGGAAGCGTGACACTGCTGCTACAGCTCGGGAGGAAATCGCACGTACATGCATCCACTAGGGACGAGGACTGACTAACCGGGGAGACTCCAGAAGTACCCCAAGGTCCATGTAAGCACTGGAGAGGTTTTCTCAGGTTCCGGCACCGACTCCACACAAGGTATAAGGAGCCGGCATCGACGGGAGAGGAATCTCGAGAGGCCCCCGAGCAACTCGCATGGTGACTGGCCTTTCCTGAGGCCACCAGAGCGGGTCCCTGAGGACCGCGTCTTAAGTCCACAGCACCTGCCGCAACTCGAGAAAATTCAGGAGGTTCTCCCCTTCAGGCGACATGAGGCCCATTTGTGCTGAGGCGTCTCGAGACTAATCACACCTAACCTCTGGAACTTCCAAAGCGTCTTTCACACCCTTGCTGCAACTCAAGAAGTTCCTCGACATACCCGTTTCCCCTCGAGAGGAAGCACGAGAGTCCCGCCCACATCCAGAGGAGCCCCGTTTCCGCCTCTTAGTTCCAGAGGAGGGATCCTTTCCATACGTGGTCGGGTAAGTATTCCTGGCGTTCCCGTCGCATCTCAAGAGGAGGCGCTCTCCACAGGAAAGGCGAGAGGAACTCCAGGGTCGTGCCACCATTCCCAGAGTCCCCCAGATGCTCAGTCCAAGCCAGGGAAACCAGTTTTCCCTGCACTGCCTCGACTTTCAAGCCGAGGATCGACTCATACAACGGTGGCACGTGAGACAGCCCTGTGGGAAAGCCTCGTGGGAAAGCCTCATGGGAAAGCCTCGAGGTAAACCCCTGAACCCTTGATCCACAAGAAGGGAAGCGTGACACTCCTGCTACAGCTCGGGAGCGCACGTGCATGCCCCCACTCGAGACGAGGACTGACTCCCCTGGGAGACTCCAGAAGTACCCCAAGATCCATGTCAGCACTGGAGAGGAATCCTCAGGTTCCAGCACCGACTCCACACAAGATCTTAGGCCCCGGCATCGAGGGGAGAGGAATCCCGAGAGGCCCCCGAGCAACTCCAATGGGGACTGGCCTTTCATGAGGCCACCAGCGCGGGTCCATCTAGGTCCCCTTCGTAAGTCGAGAGCACCTGCCGCAACTTGAGAAAATTCAGGAGGTTCTCCCCTCCAGGTGAGATGAGGCCCATTTCCGCTGAGGCGTCTCGAGGCTAATCACACCTAAGCTCTGGAACTTCCAAAGGGTCCTTCACACCCTTGCTGCAACTCAAGAAGTTCCCAACATACCCGTCTCCACTCGAGAGGAAGCACGAGAGTCCCGCCCACATCCAGAGGAGCCCCGTTTCCGCCTCCTAGCTCGAGAGGAGGGATCCTTTCCGCTGCGTGGTCGGGAAAGAATTCCCGGCGTTCCCGTCGCATCTCAAGAGGAGGCGCTCTCCACAGGAAAGGCGAGAGGTAACTCCAGGGTCATGCTACCATTCCCAGAGTCCCCCAGATGTCTCAGTCCATTCCAGGGAAACCTGTTTTCCCTGCACTGCCTCGACTTTCAAGCCGAGGATCGACTCACATCCAACGGTGGCACGTGGGACAGCCCTGTGGGAAAGCCTCGTGGAGCCTCGAGGAAAGCCACAGATCCCTTGATCCACGCGAAGGGAAGCGTGACACTGCTGCTACAGCTCGGGAGGAAAGCGCACGTGCATGCCCCCACTCGAGACGAGGACTGACTCCCCTGGGGAGACTCCAGAAGTACCCCAAGATCCATGTGGCACTGAGAGGAATCCTCAGGTTCCGGAACCGACTCCTCACAAGGTCTTCCGCCCCGGCATTGAGGGAGAGGAATCCCGAGAGGCCGGCAAGCAACTCGCATGGGGACTGGCCTTTCCTGAGGCCACCAGAGCGGGTCCCTGAGGTCCCCGTCGTAAGTCGAGAGCAGCTGCCGCAACTCGACAAAATCCAGGAGGTTCTCCCTCCAG
Organism: Capra hircus; assembly: GCF_001704415.2. Classification (NCBI taxonomy): domain Eukaryota; kingdom Metazoa; phylum Chordata; class Mammalia; order Artiodactyla; family Bovidae; genus Capra; species Capra hircus. The sequence continues at coordinate 9,702 of NW_017192665.1, forward strand.
GCGAGATGAGGCCCATTTCCGCTGAGGCGTCTTGAGGCTAAAACACATCTAACATCTGGAACTTCCAAAGGGTCCTTCATACCCTTGCTGCAACTCAAGAAGTTCCCTGACATACCCGTCTCCACTCGAGAGGAAGCACGAGAGTCCCCGCCCACATCCAGGAGCCCCGTTTCCGCCTCCTAGCTCGAGAGGAGGGATCCTTTCCCGGCGTGTTCGGATAGAATTCCCGGCATTCCCGTCGCATCTCAAGAGGAGGCGCTCTCCACAGGAAAGGCGAGAGGAACTCCAGGGTCGTGCCACATTCGCAGAGTCCCAGATGTCTCAGTCCATTCCAGGGAAACCTGTTTTTCCCTAGACTGCCTCGAATTTCAAGCCGTGGATCGACTCACACCACGGTGGCACGTGGAGAGTCCTGTGGGAAAGCCTCGTGGGAAGCCTCGTGGAAAGCCTCGAGGGGAAAGCCCC
>NW_017192666.1:0-10165 GCF_001704415.2 Capra hircus
TCCCTGAGTCCCTCGTAAGTCGAGAGCATGCCACAACTCGAGAAAATGAAGGAGATTCTCCCCTTCAGGCGAGATGAGGCCCATTTCCACTGAGACGTCTCGAGGCTAATCACACCTAACCTCTGGAACTTCCAAAGGGTCCTTCACACCCTTGTTGCACTCAAGAAGATCCAGAAGAGACCCGTCGCCACTACATAGGAATCACCAGGGTACCACCCACATCCAGAGGAGCCCAATTCCCCCTCCTAGCTCAATGTGAGGGATGCTTTCCCTGATTGGCCGGGAAAGAATTCCTGTCGTACCTGTCGCATCTCAAGAGGAGGCACGCTCCACAAGAAAGGTGAGAGGAACTCCAGGGTCGTTCCACCATTCCAAGAGTCCCCCAGATGACTCAGTCCTTTCCAGAGGAACTTGTTTACCCTGCACTGCCTCGACGTTCACGCGGAGGACCGACTCACACGATGGTGGCACGTGGGACAGCCCTGTGGGAAAGCCTCGTGGGAAAGCCACGTGGGAAAGCCTCGAGGGAAAACAAGAAACCCTTTGATCAACCCAACGGGAAAATTGACTCTGCTCCTAATGCTCGGGAGAAAAGCGCACGTGCATGCCCCATTGGAGACGAAGATGACTCCCCTGTGGAGACTCCAGTAGTACCCCAAGATCCATTTCAGCACTGGAGAGGAAACCTCAGGTTCGGGCACCGATTCCAAAAAGGTCTAGGCCCCGTCATCGACGCGGAGAGGAATCCGAGAGGCCCCTTAGCCAACTCGCAAGTCGACTGGCATTACCTGAGTGGACCAGAGCGGGTTACATAAGTCCCGGTCGTAACTGAGAGCACCTGCTGAAACTCGAGAAAAACCCAGGAGGTTCTCCCCTGCAGTCGAGATGAGGCCATTTCCGCTGAGACGTCTCGAGTCTAATCACACCTAACCTCTGGAACTTCCAAAGGGTCCTTCACACCCTTGCTGCAACTCAAGAAGATCCCTACATACCTCTCTCCACTCGAGAGGAAGAACGAGAGTCCCGCCCACATACAGAGGAGCCCCGTTTCCGCCTCTAGCTCGAGAGGAGGGATCCTTTCCCTGCATGGTCAGGAAAGAACTCCCGGCGTTCCTGTCTCATCTCAAGAGGAGGCGCTCTCCACAGGAAAGGCGAGAGAACTCCAGGTCGTGCCACCATTCCAGAGTCCCCAGATGTCTCAGTCCATTCCAGGGAAACCTGTTTTCCCTGCACTGCTTCGACTTTCAAGCCGAGATCGACTCACACCACGGTGGCACGTGGGACAGCCCTGTGGGAAAGCCTCGTGGGAAAGCCTCCTGGGAAAGCCTCGAGGGAAAGCCAAGATCGCCTTGATCCAAGGGAAGGGAAGCGTGACAGTTCTGCTACAGCTCGGAGGAAAGCGACGTGCATGCCCCCACTCGAGACGAGGACTGACTCCCCTGGGAGACTCAGAAGTACCGTAAGATGCATGTCAGCACTGGAGAGAATCCTCAGGTTCCGGCACCGACTCCACACAAGGTCTTAGGCCCAGGCTCGAAGGAGAGGAATCCGAGAGGCCGCCGAGCAACTCGATGGGACTGGCTTTCCTGAGGCACAAGCGGTCCCTGAGGTCCCCGTCATAAGTCAGAGCACCTGCCGAAACTCGAGAAAATCCAGGAGGTTCTCCCCTCCAGGCGAGATGAGGCCCATTTCCGCTCAGGCGTCTCGAGGCTAATCACACCTAACCCTGGAAACTTCCAAAGGGTCCTTCACACCCTTGCTACAACTCAAGAAGTTCCCCAACATACCTGACTCCACTCGAGAGGAAGCACGAGAGTCCCGCCCACATCCAGAGCAGCCCCGTTTCCGCCTCGTACCTCGCGGTCAGGTATCCTTTTCCTGTATGTTCCGGAAAGAATTCCCGGTGTTCCCGTCGCATCTCAAGAGGAGGCGCTCTCCACAGGAAAGGCGAGAGAAACTCCAGTGTCGTGCCATCTTTCCAAGAGTCCCCCAGATATCTCAGTGTGCCGGGGTCCAGCCCCGCTGGATCCAGGGAATTCGATGGATGGACGGCGTTGACATGGAAAGTCTTGTGTATTTATTAATGTAAGATGAGATTAAGAAATTATAGGGTAGTAAGAAGATTAACTGGAGGAAAAAGGCTGAATAGCTAGGTTTACGCGGAAGGCCAATAAAATTCCCGACAAGGAATTTTCTGGCGGACTCTGGGAATGGTGGCACAGACCCTCGAGTTCCTCTTGCCTTTCCTGTGGAGAGCGCCTCCTCTTGAAATGCGCCGGGAACGCCGGGAATTCTTTCCGGACCACGCAGGGAAAGGATCCCTCCTCTCGAGCTAGGAGGCGGAAACGGGGCTCCTCTAGATGTGGGCGGGACTCTCGTGCTTCCACTCGAGCGGAGACGGGTATGTCGGGGAACTTCTTGAGTTGCAGCAAGGGTGTGAAGGACCCTTTGGAAGTTCCAGAGGTTAGGTGTGATTAGCCTCGAGACGCCTCAGCGGAAATGGGCCTCATCTCGCCTGGAGGGGAGAACCTCCTGGATTTTCTCGAGTTGCGGCAGGTGCTTTCGACTTACGACGGGGACCTCAGGGACCCGCTCTGGTGGCCTCAGGAAAGGCCAGTCCCCATGCAAGTTGCTCGGGGGCCTCTCGGGATTCCTCTACCCTCGATGCCGGGGCCTAAGATCTTGTGTGGAGTCGGTGCCGGAACCTGAGGATTCCTCTCCAGTGCTGACATGGATCTTGGGGTACTTCTGGAGTCTCCCCAGGGGAGTCAGTCCTCCTCTCGAGTGGGGGCATGCACGTGCGCTTTCCTCCCGAGCTGTAGCAGCAGTCTCACGCTTCCCTTCGCGTATATCAAGGGATCTGTGGCTTTCCTCGAGGCTATCCCACCAGGCTTTCCCACGAGGCTTTCCCACAGGGCTGTCCCACGTGCCACCGTAGTGTGAGTTGATTCTCGGCTTGAAAGTCGAGGCAGTGAAGGGAAAACAGGTTTCCCTGGACTGGACGGAGACATCTGGGGGACTCTGGGAATGGTGGCACGACCCTGGAGTTCCTCTCGCCTTTCCTGTGGAGAGCGCCTCCTCTTGAGATGCGACGGGAACGCCGGAAATTCTTTCCCGACCAGGCAGGGAAAGGATCCCTCGTCTCAAGCTATGAGGCGGAAACGGGGCTCCTCTGGGATGTGGTCGGGACTCTGGTGTTTCCTCTCGAGTGGAGACGGGTATGTCGGGGAACTTCTTGAGTTGCAGCAAGGGTGTGAATGGACACTTTGGAAGTTAAAGAGGGTAGATGTGATTAGCCTCGAGACGCCTCAGCAGAAATGTGCCTCATCTCGCCTGGAGGGTGGAACCTCCTGGATTTTCTGGACTTGCGGCAGGTGATCTCGACTTACGACTGGGACCTCAGGGACCCGCTCTGGTGGCCTCAGGAAAGGCCAGTCCCCATGTGAGTTGCTCGGGGGCCTCTCGGGATTCCCTTCCGTCGATACCGGGGCCTAAGACATTGTGTGGAGTCGGTGCCGGAACCTGAGGATTCCTCTCTAGTGCTGCCATGGATCTTCGGGTACTTCTGGAGTCTCCCCAGAGGAGTCAGTCCTCGTCTCGAGTGGGGGCATGCACGTTCGATTTCCTCCCGAGCTGTAGCAGCAGTGTCACGCTTCCCTTCGCATGGATCAAGGGGTCTGTGGCTTTCCCACGAGGCTTTCCCACAGGGCTGTCCCACGTGCCACCGTGGTGTGAGTCGATCCTCGGCTTGAAAGTCGAGGCACTGCAGGGAAAACAGGTTTCCCTGGAATGGACTGAGACATCTGGGGGACTCTGGGAATGGTGGCACGACCCTGGAGTTCCTCTCGCCTTTCCTTTGGAGAGAGCCTCCTCTTGAGATGCGACGGAAAGGCGGGGAATTCTTTCCCGACCTCGCAGGGAAAGGATCCCTCCTCTTGAGCTAGGAGGCAGTAACGGTTCTCCTCTGAATGTGGGCGGGACTTCGTGCTTCCTCTCGAATGGAGACGGGTAAGTCGGGGAACTTCTTGAGTTGCAGCAAGGGTGTGAAGGACCCTTTGGAAGTTCCAGAGGTTAGGTGTGATTAGCCTCCAGACGCCTCAGCGGAAATGGGCCTCATCTCGCCTGGAGGGGAGAACCTCCTGCATTTTCTCGAGTTGCGGCAGGTGCTCTCGACTTACAACAGGGACCTCAGGGACCCGCTCTGGTGGCCTCTGGAAAGGCCAGTCCGCCTGCGAGTTGCTCGGGGGACTCTCGGGATTCCTCTCCCGTCGATGCCGGTGCCTAAGACCTTGTGTTGAGTCGGTGCCGGAACCTGAGGATTCCTCTCCAGTGCTGACATGGATCTTGGGGAACTTCTGGAGTCTCCCCAGGGGAGTCAGACCTCATCTCGATTGGGGCCATGCACGTGCGCTTTCCTCCCTAGCTGTAGCAGCAGTGTTGCGCTTCCCTTCACGTGGATCAAGGGATCTGTGGCTTTCCGTCGAGGCTTTCTTTCGAGGCTTTCCCACAGGGCTGTCCCACGTGCCACCGTGGTGTGAGTTGATCCTCGGCTTGAAAAGTCGAGGCAGTGCAGGGAAAACAGGTTTCCCTGGAATGGACTGAGACATCTGGGGGACTCTGGGAATGGTGACACGACCCTTGAGTCCCTCTCGCCTTTCCTGTGGAGAGCGCCTCCTCTTGAGATGCGACGGGAACGCCGGGAATTCTTTCCCGACCCCGCAAGGAAAGGATCCCTCGTCTGCAGCTATGAGGCGGAAAAGGGTCTCCTCTGGATGAAGGCGGGACGCTCGGTCTTCCTCTCGAGTGGAGATGGGAATGTCGAGGAACTTCTTGAGTTGCAGCAAGGGTGTGAAGGACCCTTTGGAAGTTCCAGAGGTTAGGTGTGATTAGCCTCGAGATGCCTCAGTAGAAGCGAGCCTCACCTCGCCTGGAGGGGAGAATCTCCTGGATTTTCTCGAGTTGCGGCAGGTGCTCTCAACTTACGACGGGGACCTCAGGGACGCACTCTGGTGGCCTCAGGAAATGCCAGTCCCCATGCGAGTTGTTCGGGGGCCTCTCGGGATTCCACTCCCATCGATGCCGGAGCATAAGGCCTTGTGTGGAGTCCGGTGCCGGAACCTGAGGATTTCTCTCCAGTGCTGATATGGATCTTGGGGAACTTCTGGAGTCTCCCCAGGGGAGTCAGAACTCGTCTCGAGTGGGGGCATGCACGTGCGCTTTCCTCCCGAGCTGTAGCAGCAGGGTCACGCTTCCCTTCGCGTGGATCAAGGGATCTGTGGCTTTCCCTCGAGGCTTTCCCACGAGGCTTTCCCACGAGGCTTTCCCACAGGGGTGTCCCACGCGCCACCGTGGTGTGAGTCGAAAATCGGCTTGAAAGTCGAGGCAGTGCAGGGAAAACAGGTTTCCCTGAAATGGACTGAGACATCTGGGGGACTCTGGGAATGGTGGCACGACCCTGCAGTTCCTCTCGCCTTTCCTGTGGAGAGTGCCTCCTCTTGAGATGCGACGGGAAAGCCGGGAATTCTTTCCCGACCACGCAGGGAAAGGATCCCTCCTCTCGAGCTAGGAGGCAGAAACGGGTCTCCTCTGGATGTGGGCGGGAGTCTCGTGCTTCCTTTGGAGTAGGAGCCGGGTAAGTCGGGGAACTTCTTGAGTAGCAGCAAGGGTAGTGAAGGACCCTTTGGAAGTTCCAGAGTTTAGGTGTGATTAGCCTCGAGAAGTCTGAGCGGAAATGGGCCTCATCTCGCCTGGAGGGGAGAACCTCCTGGATTTTCTCGAGTTGCGGCAGGTGGTCTCGACTTACGACGGGGATCTCAGGGACCCGCTCTGGTGGCCTCAGGAAAGGCCAGTCCCCATGCGAGTGGCTCGGGGGCCTCTCGGGATTCCTCTCCCGTTGATGCCGGGGCCTAAGATCTTGTGTGGAGTCCGTGCCGGAACCTGAGGATTCCTCTCCACTGCTGACATGGATCTTGGGGTACTTCTGGAGTCTCCCCAGGGGAGTCAGTCCTCGTCTCGAGTGGGGGATGCACGTGCGCTTTACTCTCGTGCTGTAGCAGCAGGGTCGCGCTTCCCTTCGCGAGGATCAAGGGATCTGTGGCTTTCCCTCGAGGCTTTCCCACGAGGCTTTCCCACGAGGCTTTCCCACAGGGCTGTCCCAAGCTGCCACCGAGGTGTGAGTGGATCCTCGGCTTCAAAGTCGAGGCAGTGCAGGGAAAACAGGTTTCCCTGGAATGGTCTGAGACATCAGGGGGACTCTGGGAATGGTGGCACAACCCTGGAGTTCCTCTCGCCTTTCCTGTGGAGAGCGCCTCCTCTTGAGATGCGACGGGAACAACGGGAATTCTTTCCCGACCACGCAGGGAAAGAATCCCTCCTTTCGAGATAGGAGGCAGAAACGGGGCTCCTCTGGATGTGGGCGGGACTCTCGTGCTTCCTCTCGAGTGGAGACGGGTATGTCTGGGAACTTCTTGACTTGCAGCAAGGGTGTGAAGAACCCTTTGTAAGTTCCAGATCTTAGATGTGATTAGCCTCAAGACGCCTCAGCGGAAATGGGCCTCATCTCGCCTGGAGGGGAGAACCTCCTTGATTTTCTCGAGTTGCGGCAAGTGCTCTCGACTTACGACGGGGACCTCAGGGACACTCTCTGGTGGCCTCAGGAAAGGCTAGTCCCCTTGCGAGTTGCTCGTGGGCCTCTCGGGATTCCTCTCCCGTCGATGTCGGGGCCTAAGACCTTGTGTGCAGTCGGTGCCAGAACCTGAGGATTCATTTCCAGTGCTGACATGGATCTTGGGGTACTTCTGGAGTCTCCCCAGGGGAGTCAGTCCTCGTCTCAACTGGGGGCAGGCACATGAGCTTTCCCCCCCGGTCTGTAGCAGCAGTGTGGCGATTCCCTTCGCGTGGATCAAGGGATCTGTGGCTTTCCCTCGAGGCTTTCCCACGAGGCTTTCCCACGAGGATTTCCCACAGGGCTGTCCCACGTGCCACCATGGTGTGAGTCGATCCTCGGCTTGAAAGTCGAGGCAGTGCAGGGAAAACAGTTTTCCCTGGAATGGACTGAGACATCTGGGGGTCTCTGGGAATGGTGGCACAACCCAGGAGTTCCTCTCGCCTTTCCTGTGGAGAGCGCCTCCTCTTGAGATGCGACGGGAACAACGGGAATTATTTCCCGACCACGAAGGGAAAGGATTCCTCCTCTCGAGCTAGGAGGCAGAAATGGGGCTCCTCTGGATGTGGCCGGGACTCTCGTGCTTCCTCTCGAGTGGAGACGGGTATGTCGGGGAACTTCTTGAGTTGCAGCAAGGGTGTGAAGGACCCTTTAGAATTTCCGGATGTTAGATGTGATTAGCCTCAAGTCGCCTCAGCGGAAATGGGCCTCATCTCGCCTGGAGGGGAGAACCTCCTGGATTTTCTCGAGTTGAGGCAGGTGCTCTCTACTTATGACAGGGACCTCAGGGTCCCGCTCTGATGGCCTCAGGAAAGGCCAGTCCCCATGCGAGTTGCTCGGGGGCCACTCGGGATACCTCTCCCGTCGATGCCGGGGCCTAAGACCTTGTGTGGAGTCGGTGCCGGAACCTGAGGATTCCTCTCCAGTGCTGACATGGATCTTGGGGAACTTTGGAGTCTCCCCAGGGGAGTCAGTCCTCGTCTCGAGTGGGGGCATGCACGTGCGCTTTCCTTCTGAGCTGTAGCAGCAGTGTCCCACTGCCCTTCGCGTGGATCAAGGGATCTGTGGCTTTCCCTCAAGGCTTTCCCACAGGGCTGTCCCACGTGCCACCATGGTGTGAGTCGATCTTCGGATTGAAAGTCGAGGCAGTGCAGGGAAAACAGGTTTCCCTGGAATGGACTGAGACATCTGGGGGACTCTGGGAATGGTGGCAGGACCCTGGAGTTCCTCTCGCTTTTCCTGTGGAGAGTGCCTCCTCTTGAAATGCGACGGAAACGCCGGGAATTCTTTCCCGACCACGCAGGGAAACGATCCGTCCTCTCGAGCTAGGAGGCGGAAACGGGGCTCCTCTCGATGTGGGCGGGACTCTCGTGCTTCCTCTCGAGTGGAGACGGGTATGTCGGGGATTTTCTTGAGTTGCAGAAAGGGTGTGAAGGACCCTTTGGAAGTTCCAGAGGTTAGGTGTGATTAGCCTCGAGACGCCTCACCGGAAATGGGCCTCATCTCGCCTGGAGGGGAGAACCTCCTGGATTTTCACGAGTTGCAGCAGGTGCTCTCGACTTACGACGGGGACCACTGGGACCCGTACTGGTGGCCTCAGGAAAGGCCAGTCCCCATGCGAGTTGCTCGGGGGCCTCTCGGAATTCCTGTACCGTCAATGCCGGGGCCTAAGACCTTGTGTGGAGTCAGTGCCGGAACCTGATGTTTCCTCTCCAGTGCTGACATGGATCTTGGGGTACTTCCCTGGAGGCTTTCCCTCGAGGCTTTCCCACGAGGCTTTCCCACGAGGCTTTCCCACAGGGCTGTCCCACGTGCCACCGTGGAGTGTGTCGATGTCGATCCTCAGCTTGAAAGTCGAGGCAGTGCAGGGAAAACAGGTTTCCCTGGAATGGACTGAGACATCTTGGGGACTCTGGGAAAGGTGACACGACCCTGGAGTTCCTCTCGCCTTTCCTGTGGAGAGCGCCTCCTCTTGAGATGCGACGGGAATGCCGGGAATTTTTTCCCAACCACGCAGGGAAAGGATCCCTCCTCTCGAGCTAGGAGGCGGAAACGGGGCTCCTCTGGATGTGGCCGGGACTCTCGTGCTTTCTCTCGAGTGGAGACGGTTATGTCGGCGAACTTCTTGAGTTGCAGATATGGTGTGAAGGACCCTTTGGAAGATCCAGAGTTTAGGTGTGATTTGCCTCGAAACGCCTCAGCGGAAATGGGCCTCATCTCGCGTGGAGGGGAGAACCTCCTGGATTTTCTCGAGTTGCGGCAGGTCCTATCGACTTATGACGGGGACCTATGGGACACGCTATGGTGGCCTCTGGAAAGGCCAGTCCCCATGCGAGTTGCTCGGGGGCCTCACGGGATTCCTCTCGGGTCGATGCCGGGGCCTAAGACCTTGTGTGGAGTCGGTGCCGTAACCTGAGGATTTCGCTCAAGTACTGACATGGATCTTGGGGTACTTCTGGAGTCTCCCCAGGGGAGTCAGTCCTCAACTCGAGTGGGGGCATGCACGTGCGCTTTCCTCCCAAGCTGTAGCAGCAGTGTCACGCTTCCCTTCGCTTGGATCAAGGGATCTGTGGCTTTCCCTCGAGGCTTTCCCACGAGGCTTTCCCACGAGGCTTTCCCACAGGGCTGTCCCACGTGCCACCGTGGTGTGAGTCGACACTCGGCTTGAAAGTCGAGGCAGTGCAGGGAAAACAGGTTTCCCTGGAAAGGACTGAGACATCTGGTTGACTCTGGGAATGGTGGCACCACCATGGAGTTCCTCTTGCCTTTCCTGTGGAGAGCGCCTCCTCTTGAGATGCAACGGGAACGCCGGGAATTCTTTCCCGACCACGCAGGGAAAGGATCCCTCCTCTCGAGCTAGGAGACGGAAACGGGGCTCTTTGGATGTGGCCGGGACTCTCGTGCTTCCTCTCGAGTGGAGACGGGTATGTCGGGGAACTTTCTTGAGTTTGCAGCAAGGGTGTGAAGGACCCTTTGGAAGTTCCAGAGTTTAGGTGTGATTAGCCTCGAGACGCCTCAGCGGAAATGGGCCTCATCTCGCCTAGAGGGGAGAACCTCCTGGATTTTCTCGAGTTTCGGCAGGTGCTCTCGACTTACGATGGGGACCTCAGGGACCCGCTCTGGTGCCTCAGGAAAGGCCAGTCCCCATGCGAGTTGCTCAGGGGCCTCTCGGAGCCTCTCGGGTTTCCTCTCCACATTGATGTGGAGCTCTAAAGACTCGTTATTGTGTGGAGTCCGGTGCCGGAAACCTGAGGATTCCTCTCCAGTGTGACATGGATCTTGGGGTATCTTCTGGGAGTCTCCCCAGTGAGTTCAGTCCTCGTCTCGATGGAGTGCTGATGGTTCAACCCTGCTGAGCTTATCCTCCGAAGCTGTAGCCAGGAACAGAGTCCACAGCATTCCTCTTCGGGGATCAAGGATCTGTGGTCTTTCCCAATCGGCGCTTTCCAACAGGAGCTTTCCCAAGCTAGTGAATCCCCATCGGTTTGGCTCACGAGGCGT
>NW_017192667.1:0-10164 GCF_001704415.2 Capra hircus
AGGAGGCTCTCTCAACAGGAAAGGCGATAGAACTCCAGGGTCGTGCAACCATTCCCAGAGTCCCCCAGATATCTCCGTCCGTTCCAGGGAAACCTGTTTTTCCCGCAGCACTGCGTCGACTTTCAATCTGAAGATCGACTCACACCACGGTGGCACGTGGGACAGCCCTGTGGGAAAGCCTCGTGGGAAAGCCTCGAGGGAAAGCCACAGATCCCATGATCCACGCGAAGGGAAGCGTGACACACTGCTGCTACAACTCGAGAGGAAAGTGCACGTGCATGCCCCACTCGAGAGGAGGACTGACTCCCCTGGGGAGACTCCAGAAGTACCCCAGGATCCATGTCAGCACTGGAGAGGAATCCTCAGGATCCGGCACAGACTCCACACAGGCGAGATGAGGCCCTTTTCCGATGAGGCTCCTCAAGGCTAATCACAATTAAACGCTGGAATTTCCCACGGGTCCTTCACACCCTTGCTGCAACTCAAGAAGTTCCCCGTCATACCCGACTCCACTCGAGAAGAAGGACGAGAGTCCCGCCCACATACAGAGGAGCCCCGTTTCCGCCTCATAGCTCTAGAGGAGGGATCCTTTCCTTGCGTGGTCTGGAAAGTATTCCCGGCGTTTCCGTCGCATCTCAAGAGGAGGCGCTCTCCACTTGAAACGGGAGAGGAACTCCAGGTTAGTGCCACCGTTCCCACACTCCCCCAGATGTCTCATTCCATTCCACAGAAACCATTTTTCCCTACACTGCCTCGGCTTTCAAGCTGAGGATCGACTCACACCACGGTGGCATGTGGGACAGCCCTGTGGGAAAGCCTCGTGGGAAAGTCTCCTGAGAAAGCCTCGAGAGAAAGCCACAGATCCCATGATCCACGCGAAGGGAAGCTTGACACTGCTGCTACAGCTCGGGTGAAAACCCACGTGCATATCTCCACTCGCGACGAGGAATGACTCCCCTGGGAGACTCCAGAAGTACCCAAGATCCATGTCAGCACTGGAGAGGAATCCTCAGGATCTGACACAGACTCCACACAAGGTCCCAGGGCCCGGCATTGACGGGAGAGGAATCCCGAGAGGCCCCCGAGCAACTGCATGGGGACTGGCCTTTCCTGAGGCCACCAGAGCGGGTCCCTGAGGTCCCAGTCGTAAGTCGAGAGCACCTACCGCAACTCGAGAAAATCCATTAGGTTCTCCCCTCCAGGCGAGATGAGGCCCTTTTCCGATGAGGCTCCAGGCTAATCACACCTAAACGCTGGAATTTCCCAAGGGTACTTCACACCCTTGCTGCAACTCAAGAAGGTCCCCGTCATACCCGACTCCACTCGAGAAGAAGGACGAGAGTCCCACCCACATACAGAGGAGCCCCGTTTCGCCTCATAGCTCGAGAGGAGGGATCCTTTCCCTGCGTGGTCGGGAAAGTATTCCCGGAGTTTCCGTCGCATCTCAAGAGAGGCGCTCTCCACTTGAAACGGGAGAGGAACTCCAGGTTCGTGCCACTGTTCCCACACTCCCCGAGATGTCTCATTCATTCCACGGAAACCTTTTTTCCCTGCACTGCCTCGACTTTCAAGCTGAGGATCGACTCACACCACGGTGGCATGTGGGACAGCCCTGTGGGAAAGCCTCGTGAGAAAGTCTCCTGAGAAAGCCTCGAGGGAAAGCCACAGATCCCATGATCCACGCGAAGGGAAGCGTGACACTGCTGCTACAGCTCGGGAGGAAAACCCACGTGCATATCCCCACTCGCGAAGAGGAATAACTCCCCTGGGAGACTCCAGAGGTACCCAAGATCCATGTCAGCACTGGAGAGGAATCCTCAGGATCCGGCACAGACTCCACACAAGGTCCCAGGGCCCGCATCGACGGGAGAGGAATCCCGAGAGGCCCCGAGCAACTGCATGGGGACTGGCCTTTCCTGAGGCCACCAGAGCGGGTCCCTGAGGTCCCAGTCGTAAGTCGAGAGCACCTGCCGCAACTCGAGAAAATCCAGGAGGTTCTCCCTCCAGGCGAGATGAGGCCCATTTCTGCTGAGGCGTCTCGAGGCTAATCACACCTAACCTCTCGAACTTCCAAAGGGTCCTTCACACCCTTGCTGCAACTCAAGAAGTTCCCCGACATACCCGTCTCCACTCGAGAGGAAGCACGAGAGTCCCGCCCAAATCCAGAGGAGCCCCGTTTCCGCCCTCATACCTCGAGCGGAGGATCCTTTCCCTGCGTGGTCGGGAAAGAATTCCCGGCGTTCCCGTCGCATCTCAAGAGGAGGCGCTCTCCACCGGAAAGGCGAGAGGAACTCCAGGGTCTTGCCACCATTCCCAGAGTCCCCCAGATGTCTCAGTCCATTCCAGAGAAACCTGTTTTCCCTGCACTGCGTCGACTTTCAAGCCGAGGATCGACTCACACCACGGTGGCACGTGGACAGCCCTGTGGAAAGCCTCGTGGAAAAGCCTCTTGGGAAAGCGTCGAGGGAAAGCCACAGATCCGTTGATCCACGCGAAGGGAAGCGTGACACTGCTGCTACAGCTCGGAGGAAAGCGCACGTGCATGCCCCCACTCGAGTAGAGGACTGACTGCCCTGGGGAGACTCCAGAAGTACCCAAGATCTATGTCAGCACTGGAGAGGAATCCTCAGGTTACAGCACCGACTCCCCACAAGAACTTAGGCTCCGGCATCAACGGGAGAGGAATCCGAGAGGCCCCCAAGCTACTCACATGGGGACTGGCCTTTCCTGAGGCCACCAGAACGGGTCCCTGAGGTCCCCATCGTAAGTCGAGAGCACCTGCCACAACTCGAGAAAATCCAGGAGGTTCTCCCATCCAGGCGAGATGAGGCCCATTTCCGCTGAGGCGTCTGGAGTCTAATCACTTCTAATATCTGGAACTTCCAAATGGTCATTCACACATTGCTGCAACTCAAGAAGTTCCCCGACATACCCGTCTCGACTCGAGAGGAAGCACGAGAGTTCTGCCCACATCCAGAGGAGCACCGTTTCCGCCTCATAGCTCGAGAGGAGGGATCCTTTCCCTGCTTGGTCGGGAAAGAATTCCCGGCGTTCCCGTCGCATGTCAAGAGGAGGCTCTCTCCATAGGAAAGGCGAGAGGAACTCCAGGGTCGGGCCACCATTCCCAGAGTCCCCAGATGTCTGTCCATTCCAGGGAAACCTGTTTTCCCTGCACTGCCTCGACTTTCAAGCCGAGGATCGACTCACACCACGGTGGCACGTGGACAGCCCTGTGGGAAAGCCTCGTGGGAAAGCCGTGGAAAGCCTTGAGGCAAAGCCACAGATCCCTTGATCCACGCGAAGGGAAGCATGACACTGCTGCTACAGCTCGGGAGGAAATCGCACGTCCCTGCCCCCACTCGAGACGAGGACTGACTCCCCAGGGGAGACTCCAGAAGTACCCCAAGATCCGTGTCAGCACTGGAGAGGAATCCTCAGGTGCGGCACCGACTCCCCAACTTAGGCCCCGCATCGACGGAGAGATCCCGAGAGGCTGGCGAGCAACTGGCATGGGGAGGCCTTTCCTGAGGCCACGAGAGCGGGTCCCTGAGGTCCCCGTCTGAAGTCGAGAGCACCTGCCGCAACTCGAGAAAATCCAGGAGGTTCGTCCCTCCAGGCGAGATGAGGCCCATTTCCGCTGAGGTGTCTCGAGGCTAATCACACCTAACCTCTGGAAATTCCAAAGGGTGCTTCACAATCTTGCTGCAACTCAAGAAGTTCCCCCGACTTACCCGTCTCCACTCGAGAGGAAGCACGAGAGTCCCGCCCACATCCAGAAGAGCCCCGTTTCTGCCTCCTAGCTCGAGAGGAGGGATCCTTTCTCCTGCGTGTTCGGGAAGAATTCCCGGCGTTCCCGTCGCATCACAAGAGGAGGCGCTCTCCACAGGAAAGGCGAGAGGAACTCCAGGGTCGTGCCACCATTCCCAGAGTCCCCCAGATGTCTCAGTCCATTCCAGGGAAACCTGTTTTCCCTGCACTGCCTCGACTTTCAATCCGAGGATCGACTCCACACTGGCACGTGGTACAGCCCTGTGAGAAAGCCTCGTGGAAAGCCTCGTGGGAAAGCCTCAAGGGAAAGCCACAGATCCTTGATCCACGCGAAGGGAAGCGTGACACTGCTGCTACAGCTCGGGAGGAAAGCGCACGTGCATGCCCCCGCTCGAGACGAGGACTGACTCCCCTGGGGAGACTCCAGAAGTACCCCAGATCCATGTCTGCACTGGAGAGGAATCCTCAGGTTCCGGCACCAACTCCACACAAGGTCTTAGGCCCGGCATCGACGTGAGAGGAATCCCGAGAGGCCCCAGAGCAACTCGCATGGGGACTGGCCTTTCCTGAGGCCACCACAGCGGTCCCTGAGGTCCCGTCGTAAGTCGAGAGCACCCTGCCGCAACTCGAGAAAATCCAGGAGGTTCTCCCCTCCAGGTGAGATGAGTCCCATTTCCGCTGAGGTATCTCGAGGCTAATCACACCTTACCCTCTGAACTTCCAAAGGGTCCTTCACACCCTTACTGCAACTCAAGAAGTTCCCCGACATACCCGTCTCCACTCGAGAGGAAGCACGAGAGTCCCGCCACATCCAGAGGAGCCCCGTTTCCGCCTTCTAGCTCGAGAGGAGGGATCCTTTCCCTGCGTGGTCGGAAAGAATTCCCGGTGTTCCCGTCAATCTCAAGAGGAGTCGCGCTCCACAGGAAAGGTGAGAGGAACTCCAGGGTCGTGCCACCATTCCCAGAGTCCCCTGGATCTCTCAGTCCATTCCAGGGAAACCTGTTTTCCCTTCACTGCCTCGACTTTCAAGCCGAGGATCGACTCACACACGGTGGCACGTGGGACAGCCTGTGGGAAGCCATGGGAAAGCCTCGTGGGAAAGCCTCGTGGAAAGCCTCGAGGGAAAGCACAGATCCCTTGATCCAAGCATAGGGAAGCGGACACTGCTGCAGCTCGGGGGAAAGCGCACGTGCATGCCCCACGGAGACGAGGACTGACTCCCCTGGGGAGACTCCGAGTACCCCCAGATCCATGTCTCACTGGAGAGGAATCCTCAGGTTCCGGCACCGACTCCACACAAGGTCTTAGGCCCCGGCATCGACGGGAGAGGAATCCCGAGAGCCCCGAGCAACTCGCATGGGGACTGGCCTTTCCTGAGGCCACCAGCGGGTCCCTGAGGTCCCCGTCGTAAGTCGAGAGCACCTGCCGCAACTCGAGAAAATCCAGGAGGTTCTCCCCTCCAGGCGAGATGAGGCCATTTCCGCTGAGGCGTCTCGAGGCTAATCACACCTAACATCTGGAACTCCCAAAGGGTCCTTCACACTTTGCTGCAACTTAAGAAGTTCCCCGACATACCCGGCTCCACTCGAGAGGAAGCACGAGAGTCCCGCCCACATCCATAGGAGCCCTGTTTCCGCCTCCAAGCTCGAGAGGAGGGATCCTTTATCCTGCCTGTCCGGGAAAGAATTCCCGGCGTTCCCGTCGCATCTCAAGAGGAGGCGCTCTCCACAGGAAAGGGCGAGAGGAACTCCAGGGTCGTGCCAACCATTCCCAGAGTCCCCCAGATGTCTCAGTCCATTCCAGGGAAACCTGTTTTCCCTGCACTGCCTCAACGTTCAAGCGCAGGATCGACTCACACCACGGTGGCACGTGGGAGCAGCCCTGTGGGGAAAGCCTCGTGGGAAAGCCTCGTGGGAAAGCCTCGAGGGAAAAGCCCACAGATCCCTTGATCCACGCGAAGGGAAGCGCGACACTGCTGCTACAGCTCGGGAGGAAAGCGCACGTGCATGCCCCCACTAGAGACGAGGACTGACTCCCCTGGGGGAGATTCCAGAAGTACCCCAAGATACATGTCAGGCACTGGAGAGGAATCCTCAGGTTCCGCACCGACTCCAACACAAGATCTTAGGTCCCGGCATCGACGGGAGAGGAATCCTGAGAGGCCCCGAGCAACTCGCATGGGGACTGGCCTTTCCTGAGGCCACCAGAGCGGGTCCCTGAGGTCCCCGTCGTAAGTCGAGAGCACCTGTGCCAACTCGAGAAAATACAGGAGGTTCTCCCCGCCAGGCGAGATGAGGCCATTTTCGCACTGAGGCGTCTCGAGGTAATCACACCTAACCTCTGGCAACTTCCAAAGGGTCCTTCACACCTTGCTGCAACTCAAGAAGTTGCCCCGACATACCCGTCTCCACTCGAGAGGAAGCACGAGAGTCCCGCCCACATCCAGAGGAGCCCCGTTTCCTGATCTCCTAGCTCGAGAGGAGGGATACCTTTCTACTGCGTGTTCGGGAAAGAATTCCTGGCGTTTCCCGTCGCATCTCAAGAGGAGGCTACTCTCCACAGGAAAGGCGAGAGTAACTCCAGGGTCGTGCCACCATTCCCAGAGTCCCGCAGATGTCTCAGTCCATTCCAGGGAAATCCTGTTTTCCCTGCACTGCCTCGACTTTCAAGCCGAGGATCGACTCACACCACGGTGTGCACTTGGAGCAGCCCTGTGGGAAAGCCTCGATGGGGAAAGCCTCGATGGGTAAGCCTCGAGCGAAAGACAAGATCCCTTGATCCACTGCGAAGGGAAGCGGGACACTGCTGCTACAGCTCGGGAGGAAAGCGCACGTGCATGCCTCCACTCGAGACGAGGACTGACTTCCCCTGGGTGAGACTCCAGAAGTACCCCAAGATCCATGTCAGCACTGGAGAGGAATCCTCAGGTTCCGGCACTGACTCCACACAAGGATCTTAGGCCCCTGCATCGACGGGAGTAGGAATCCCTGAGAGGCCGCCGAGCAACTCGCATGGGGACTGGCCTTTCCTGAGGCCTACCAGAGCGGGTCTCTGAGGTCCCCGTCGTAAGTCGAGAGCACCTGCCGCAACTCGAGAAAAATCCAGGAGGTTCTCCCCTCCAGGCGAGATGAGGCCCATTTCCGGTGAGGCGTCTCGAGGCTAATCACATCTAACATCTGGAACTTCCAAAGGGTCCTTCACACCCTTGCTGCAACTCAAGAAGTTCCCCCACATACCCGTCTCCACTCGAGAGGAAGCACGAGAATCCCGCCCACATCCAGAGGAGCCCCGTTTGCGCCTCCTAGCTCGAGAGGAGGGATCCTTTCCTGCGTGGTCGGGAAAGAAACCCCAGTGTTCCGTCGCATCTCAAGAGGAGGCGCTCTCCACAGGAATGGCGAGAGGAACTCCAGGATCGTGCCACCATTCCCACAGTCCCCCAGATGTCTCATTCCATTCCAGGGAAACCTGTTTTCCCTGCACTGACTTGACTTTCAGCCGAGGATCGAGTCGCACCACGGTGGCACGTGGGCGTGGGACAGCCCTGTGGGAAAGCCTCGTGGGAAAGCCTTGTGGGAAAGCTTCGAGGGAAAGCCACAGATTCCTTAATCCACGTGAATGGAAGCGTGACACTGCTGAAACAGCTCGGGAGGAAAGCGCACGTGCATGCCCCCACTCGAGACGAGGACTGACTTCCCTGGGGAGACTCCAGAAGTACCCCAAGATCCATGTCAGCAATAGTGAGGAATCCTCAGCTTCCAGCACTTTCTACACACAAGGTCTTAGGCCGCAGCATCAACAGGAGAGGAATCCCGAGAGGCCCCCGAGCAACTCGCATGGGACTGGCCTTTCCTGAGGCCACCAGAGCGCGTCACTGAGGTCCCCGTCGTAAGTCGAGAGCACCTACTGCAACTCGAGAAAATTCAGGAGGTTCTCCCCTCCAGTCGAGATGAGGCCCATTTCCGCTGAGGTGTCTCGAGGCTAATCACACCTAACCTCTGGAACTTCCAAAGGGTCCTTCACACCCTTGCTGAAACTGAAATAGTTCCCTGACATACCCAGCTCCACTCGAGAGGAAGCATGAGAGTCCCGCCCACATCCAGAGGAGCCCCGTTTCCGTCTCCTAGCTCGAGAGGAGGGATCCTTTCCCTGCGTGGTCGGGAAAGAATTCCCGGCGTTCCCGTCGCATCTCAAGAGGAGGCGCTCTCCACAGGAAAGGCAAGAGGAACTCCAGGGTCGTGCCACCATTCCCAGAGTCCCCCAGATATCTCAGTTCATTCCAGGGAAACCTTTTTCCCCTCCACTGCCTCGACTTTCAAGCCGAGGATCGACTCACACCACGGTGGCACGTGGGACAGCCCTGTGGGAAAGCCTCGTGGGAAAGCCTCGAGGGAAAGCCACAGATCCCTTGATCCACGCGAAGGGAAGCGGGACACTGCTGCTACAGCTCGGGAGGAAAGGGCAGGTGCATGACCCCACTCGAGACGAGGACTGACTCCCCTGGGAAGACTCCAGAAATACTCCAAGATCCATGTCAGCACTGGAGAGGAATGCTCAGGTTCCGGCACCGACTCCACACAAGATCTTAGGCCCCGGCATCGACGGGAGAGGAATCCCGAGAGGCCCCCGAGCAACTCGCATGGGGACTGGCCTTTCCTGAGGCCACCAGAGCGGGTCCCTGAGGTCCCCGTCGTAAGTAAAGAGCAACTGCGGCAACTCGACAAAGTCCAGGAGGTTCTCCCCTCCAGGCGAGATGAGGCCCATTTCCGCTGAGACGTCTCGAGGCTAATCACATCGAACGTCTCGAACTTCCAAAGGGTCCTTCACACCCTTGCTGCAACTCAAGAAGTTCCCCGACATACCCGTCTCCACTCAAGAGGAAGCACGAGAACCCCGCCAACATCCAGAGGAGCCCCGTTTCCGCCCCGTAGCTCGAGAGGCGGGATCCTTTCCCTGCGTGGTCGAGAAAGAATTCCTGGCGTTCCGGTCGCATCTCAAGAGGAGGCGCTCTCCACAGGAAAGGCGAGAGGAACTCCAGGGTCGTGCCACCATTCCCAGAGTCCCCCAGATGTCTCAGTCCATTCCAGGGAAACCTGTTTTCCCTGCACCTGTCTCGACTTTCAAGCTGAGGATCGACTCACACCACGGTGGCACGTGGGACAGCCCCTGTGGGAAACCCTCGAGGGAAAGCCACAGATCCCTTGATCCACGCGAAGGGAAGCGTGACACTGCTGCTACAGCTCGGGAGGAAATCGCATGTGCATGCCCCCACTCGAGAGATGCAGAATGACTTTCCTGGGGAGACTCCAGAAGTACCCCAAGATCCCTGTCAGCACTGGAG
The DNA here is from genome assembly GCF_001704415.2 of Capra hircus. Taxonomy (NCBI): domain Eukaryota; kingdom Metazoa; phylum Chordata; class Mammalia; order Artiodactyla; family Bovidae; genus Capra; species Capra hircus. The sequence continues at coordinate 9,107 of NW_017192667.1, forward strand.
AGGAATCCTCAGGTTCCGGCACCGACTCCACACAAGATCTTAGGCCCCGGCATCGACGGGAGAGGAATCCTGAGAGGCCCCAAGCAACTCGCATGGGGACTGGCCTTTCCTGAGGCCAACAGACCGGGTCTCTGAAGTCCCCGTCGTAAGTCGAGAGCACCTGCCGAAACTCGGTAAAATACAGGAGGTTCTCCCCTGCAGGCGAGATGAGGCCAGTTTCCACTGAGGTGTCTCGAGGCTAATCACACTTGACCTCTGGAACTTCCAAAAGAGTCTTTTCACAGTCAAGCTGCAACTCAAGAAGTTCCCCGACACACCCGTCTCCACTCAAGAGGAAGCAGGATGGTCCCGGCCACATCCTGAGGAGCTCCGTTTCCGGCTCGTACCTCGAGATGAGGGATCCTTTCCCTGCTTGTTCGGAAAATAATTCCCGGCATTCCCATCGCATCTCAAGGTGGCGCTCTCCAAAGGAAAGGGAGAGGAACTGCAGGGTCGTGCCACCATTCCAAGACTCCCCCAGATGTGTCAGTCCGTTCCACAGGAACCTGTTTTCCCTGCACTGCCTCGGCTTTCACGCCGAGGATCGACTCACACCACCGTGACACGTGGGACAGCCCTGTGGGAAAGCCTCGTGGGAAAGACTCGAGGGAAAGCCACAGATCCCTTGGTCCACGCAAGGGGAACCGTGACACTGCTGCTACAGCATGGGAGGAAATGGCACGCTCATGCCCCCACTCGAGACGAGGCCTGACTCCCTTGTGGAGACTCCAGAAGTACCCCAAAATCCATGTCAGCACTGGAGAGGAATCCTCAGCTTTCCGGCCCCGACTCCACACAAGGAGAGCACCTGCTGAAACTCGGAAATATCCAGGAGCCTCTCCGTTCCAGGCGACATGAGGCCCATTTCTGCTGAGGCATCTCGAGACTAACCACACCTAACCTCTGGAACTTCCAAAGGTCCTTCACACCCTTGCTGCAACTCAAGAAGTTCCCCGACATACCCTTTCATCTTCACGTTCTGCCATAATGGTGGTGTCATCTGCATATCTAAGTTTATT
>NW_017192668.1:0-10164 GCF_001704415.2 Capra hircus
CCTGAGTTGGGGCTGTGGGCAGGAACCCAGACACGCAGGATCAGGCCCCAAACACCTGCACATGTCTCTGCTGGGGAGGAGAGTGCTAGGGAAGCTACGTCTGTCATACACTTTCTGGGCACCCAAGGAATCAGCCTCCGTGTGTGCGGGGCTGAAAACCCCAGCCAGGGGCCCTGGGAGCCTGGTGCTCTCGGTGCGCGCTGATTCTAGGCGGCCTAGAAACGCTGGAGGAGCCCTGCAGTTGCCCTTCCCTTCCTCTGACAGAGCTCTCACTGCTGAAGCCCTTGCAGTGTGCAACCCACCACGCCCCTAAGCCTCCCCAACGACGCCTGGCACTATGTGCAAAGGCAAGGCAGGATTGGAGCTGAGGCAAGGAAGGCACCAGTGGCGTCTCCCAGGCTCGCTCAGACAGCTCCTTCCTGGGAGGGAGCCTAAAAGCAAGGCAAGTCTGGCAAGGCGAGCCCCCGGCCGAGCAGCCTCGCGCCAGAAACTCTGCCAGATCGGGGCTCTGAGCAGAGCTAGAGCTCTGCCGTACTGGAGGCCACTTAGCTCCGTGCAAGCAGGGCTTTCCTCTTGACTGGGCTCGGCTGCCTCCTCTTCCCCGAGGAGGCTCGCTACACTGCTGGCTGTGCTCTCGCCTATCAGGCGGCGCGCAGGGCTCCTCCAGCAGGTCTTGCCTCAGGGGCTGCTTCCCCTGAGTTGAGGCTGTGGGCGGGAACCCAGACACGCAGGATAAGGCCCCAACCACCTGCACATGTCTCTGCTGGGGAGGAGAGTGCTAGGGAACCTACGTCTCTCACACACTTTCTAGGCACCCACGGAGTCAGCCTCTGGGAGTGTGGGGATGCAAAACCCAGCCAGGGGCCCTTGGAACCTGGTGCTCTCCGTGCGGAGCTTTGTCTGGGCGGCCAAGGAACCGCTGAAGGAGCCCTGCTGTTGCCCTTCGCTTCCCTCTGACAGAGCTTTCACTGCTGGAGCCCTTGCAGTGTGCAACCCACCAGCCCCTAAGCCCTCCTCAAGGACGCTTGGGACCTAAGTGCAAAGGCAAGGCAGGGGTAGAGCTGAAGCCAGGAAGGCGCCAGTGGCGTTTCCGAGCCTCACACAGCCTGCTCCTTCCTGGGGAGGGAGCCTTAAAGCAAGGCAAGTCTGCGCAAGGCTCGCCTATGGCAGAGCATCTTGGTGCCAGGAACTCTGGCCAGATCGGGCCTCTGAACAGAGCTAGAGATCTGCCGTACTGGAGTCGCACTTAGCTTCGTGAAGCAGGGATTTCAGCTTGACGGGGACTTGCTGCCTCCTCTTCCCCCGAGGAGGCTCGCTTCCCTGCTGGCTGTGCACTCGCCTATCAGGCGGGGGCGCAGGGCTCCTCCAGCAGGTCTTGCCTCAGGGGCTGCTTCCCCTGAGTTGGGGCTGTGGGCAGGAACCCAGACACGCAGGATCAGGCCCCAAACACCTGCACATGTCTCTGCTGGGAGGAGAGTGCTAGGGAACCTACGTCTGTCATACACTTTCTGGGCACCCAAGGAATCAGCCTCCGTGTGTGCGGGGCTGAAAACCCCAGCCAGGGGACCTGGGAGCCTGGTGCTCTCCGTGTGGCGCTGAATCTGGGCGCCAAGCAACCGCTGGAGGAGCCCTGCAGTTGCCCTTCCCTTCCCTCTGACAGAATTCTCACTGCTGGAGCCCTTGCAGTGTGCAACCCACCAGCCCCTAAGCTCTCCTTAAGGAGGACTGGGACCTAAGTGCAAAGGCAAGGCAGGATTGGAGCTGAGGCAAGAAAGGCGCCAGTGGCGACTCCCAGGCTCCTGCTGCCTGCTCCTTCCTGGAGAGGCAGCCTAAAAGCAAGGCAAGTCTGGGCAAGGCTAGCCCCGGCAGAGCAGCCTCGCGCCAGGAACTCTGCCAGATCGGGGCTCTGAGCAGAGCTAGAGCTCTGCCGTACTGGAGGCGCACTTAGCTCCGTGCAAGCAGGGCTTTCAACTTGACGGGGCTGGGCTGCCTCCTCTTCCCCCGAGGAGGCTCGCTTCCCTGCTGGCTGTGCACTCGCCTATCAGGCGGGGGCGCAGGGCTCCTCCAGCAGGTCTTGCCTCAGGGGCTGCTTCCCCTGAGTTGGGGCTGTGGGCAGGAACCCAGACACGCAGGATCAGGCCCCAACACCTGCACATGTCTCTGCTGGGGAGGAGAGTGCTAGGGAACCTACGTCTGTCATACACTTTCTGGGCACCCAAGGAATCAGCCTCCGTGTGTGCGGGGCTGAAAACCCCAGCCAGGGGCCCTGGGAGCCTGGTGCTCTCGGTGCGGCGCTGATTCTAGGCGGCCTAGAAACCGCTGGAGGAGCCCTGCAGTTGCCCTTCCCTTCCCTCTGACAGAGCTCTCACTGCTGAAGCCCTTGGCAGTGTGCAACCCACCACCCCCTAAGCCCTCCCCAACGACGCCTGGCACCTATGTGCAAAGGCAAGGCAGGATTGGAGCTGAGGCAAGGAAGGCACCAGTGGCGTCTCCCAGGCTCGCTCAGACAGCTCCTTCCTGGGGAGGGAGCCTAAAAGCAAGGCAAGTCTGGGCAAGGCGAGCCCCGGCCGAGCAGCCTCGCGCCAGAAACTCTGCCAGATCGGGGCTCTGAGCAGAGCTAGAGCTCTGCCGTACTGGAGGCCCACTTAGCTCCGTGCAAGCAGGGCTTTCCTCTTGACTGGGCTCGGCTGCCTCCTCTTCTCCCGAGGAGGCTCGCTACACTGCTGGCTGTGCTCTCGCCTATCAGGCGGGCGCGCAGGGCTCCTCCAGCAGGTCTTGCCTCAGGGGCTGCTTCCCCTGAGTTGAGGCTGTGGGCGGGAACCCAGACACGCAGGATAAGGCCCCAACCACCTGCACATGTCTCTGCTGGGGAGGAGAGTGCTAGGGAACCTACGTCTCTCACACACTTTCTAGGCACCCACGGAGTCAGCCTCTGGGAGTGTGGGGATGCAAAACCCAGCCAGGGGCCCTTGGAACCTGGTGCTCTCCGTGCGGAGCTTTGTCTGGGCGGCCAAGGAACCGCTGAAGGAGCCCTGCTGTTGCCCTTCGCTTCCCTCTGACAGAGCTTTCACTGCTGGAGCCCTTGGCAGTGTGCAACCCACCAGCCCCTAAGCCCTCCTCAAGGACGCTTGGGACCTAAGTGCAAAGGCAAGGCAGGGGTAGAGCTGAAGCCAGGAAGGCGCCAGTGGCGTTTCCGAGCCTCACACAGCCTGCTCCTTCCTGGGGAGGGAGCCTTAAAGCAAGGCAAGTCTGCGCAAGGCTCGCCTATGGCAGAGCATCTTGGTGCCAGGAACTCTGCCAGATCGGGCCTCTGAACAGAGCTAGAGATCTGCCGTACTGGAGTCGCACTTAGCTTCGTGGAAGCAGGGATTTCAGCTTGACGGGGACTTGCTGCCTCCTCTTCCCCGAGGAGGCTCGCTTCCCTGCTGGCTGTGCACTCGCCTATCAGGCGGGGGCGCAGGGCTCCTCCAGCAGGTCTTGCCTCAGGGGCTGCTTCCCCTGAGTTGGGGCTGTGGGCAGGAACCCAGACACGCAGGATCAGGCCCCAAACACCTGCACATGTCTCTGCTGGGGAGGAGAGTGCTAGGGAACCTACGTCTGTCATACACTTTCTGGGCACCCAAGGAATCAGCCTCCGTGTGTGCGGGGCTGAAAACCCCAGCCAGGGGCCTGGGAGCCTGGTGCTCTCCGTGTGGCGCTGAATCTGGGCGGCCAAGCAACCGCTGGAGGAGCCCTGCAGTTGCCCTTCCCTTCCCTCTGACAGAATTCTCACTGCTGGAGCCCTTGGCAGTGTGCAACCCACCAGCCCCTAAGCTCTCCTTAAGGAGGACTGGGACCTAAGTGCAAAGGCAAGGCAGGATTGGAGCTGAGGCAAGAAAGGCGCCAGTGGCGACTCCCAGGCTCCTGCTGCCTGCTCCTTCCTGGAGAGGCAGCCTAAAAGCAAGGCAAGTCTGGGCAAGGCTAGCCCCCGGCAGAGCAGCCTCGCGCCAGGAACTCTGCCAGATCGGGGCTCTGAGCAGAGCTAGAGCTCTGCCGTACTGGAGGCGCACTTAGCTCCGTGCAAGCAGGGCTTTCAACTTGACGGGGCTGGGCTGCCTCCTCTTCCCCCGAGGAGGCTCGCTTCCCTGCTGGCTGTGCACTCGCCTATCAGGCGGGGGCGCAGGGCTCCTCCAGCAGGTCTTGCCTCAGGGGCTGCTTCCCCTGAGTTGGGGCTGTGGGCAGGAACCCAGACACGCAGGATCAGGCCCCAACCACCTGCACATGTCTCTGCTGGGGAGGAGAGTGCTAGGGAACCTACGTCTGTCATACACTTTCTGGGCACCCAAGGAATCAGCCTCCGTGTGTGCGGGGCTGAAAACCCCAGCCAGGGGCCCTGGGAGCCTGGTGCTCTCGGTGCGGCGCTGATTCTAGGCGGCCTAGAAACCGCTGGAGGAGCCCTGCAGTTGCCCTTCCCTTCCCTCTGACAGAGCTCTCACTGCTGAAGCCCTTGGCAGTGTGCAACCCACCACCCCCTAAGCCTCCCCAACCACGCCTGGCACCTATGTGCAAAGGCAAGGCAGGATTGGAGCTGAGGCAAGGAAGGCACCAGTGGCGTCTCCCAGGCTCGCTCAGACAGCTCCTTCCTGGGGAGGGAGCCTAAAAGCAAGGCAAGTCTGGGCAAGGCGAGCCCCCGGCCGAGCAGCCTCGCGCCAGAAACTCTGCCAGATCGGGGCTCTGAGCAGAGCTAGAGCTCTGCCGTACTGGAGGCCCACTTAGCTCCGTGCAAGCAGGGCTTTCCTCTTGACTGGGCTCGGCTGCCTCCTCTTCTCCCGAGGAGGCTCGCTACACTGCTGGCTGTGCTCTCGCCTATCAGGCGGGCGCGCAGGGCTCCTCCAGCAGGTCTTGCCTCAGGGGCTGCTTCCCCTGAGTTGAGGCTGTGGGCGGGAACCCAGACACGCAGGATAAGGCCCCAACCACCTGCACATGTCTCTGCTGGGGAGGAGAGTGCTAGGGAACCTACGTCTCTCACACACTTTCTAGGCACCCACGGAGTCAGCCTCTGGGAGTGTGGGGATGCAAAACCCAGCCAGGGGCCCTTGGAACCTGGTGCTCTCCGTGCGGAGCTTTGTCTGGGCGGCCAAGGAACCGCTGAAGGAGCCCTGCTGTTGCCCTTCGCTTCCCTCTGACAGAGCTTTCACTGCTGGAGCCCTTGGCAGTGTGCAACCCACCAGCCCCTAAGCCCTCCTCAAGGACGCTTGGGACCTAAGTGCAAAGGCAAGGCAGGGGTAGAGCTGAAGCCAGGAAGGCGCCAGTGGCGTTTCCGAGCCTCACACAGCCTGCTCCTTCCTGGGAGGGAGCCTTAAAGCAAGGCAAGTCTGCGCAAGGCTCGCCTATGGCAGAGCATCTTGGTGCCAGGAACTCTGCCAGATCGGGCCTCTGAACAGAGCTAGAGATCTGCCGTACTGGAGTCGCACTTAGCTTCGTGAAGCAGGGATTTCAGCTTGACGGGGACTTGCTGCCTCCTCTTCCCCGAGGAGGCTCGCTTCCCTGCTGGCTGTGCACTCGCCTATCAGGCGGGGGCGCAGGGCTCCTCCAGCAGGTCTTGCCTCAGGGCTGCTTCCCCTGAGTTGGGGCTGTGGGCAGGAACCCAGACACGCAGGATCAGGCCCCAAACACCTGCACATGTCTCTGCTGGGGAGGAGAGTGCTAGGGAACCTACGTCTGTCATACACTTTCTGGGCACCCAAGGAATCAGCCTCCGTGTGTGCGGGGCTGAAAACCCCAGCCAGGGGACCTGGGAGCCTGGTGCTCTCCGTGTGGCGCTGAATCTGGGCGGCCAAGCAACCGCTGGAGGAGCCCTGCAGTTGCCCTTCCCTTCCCTCTGACAGAATTCTCACTGCTGGAGCCCTTGGCAGTGTGCAACCCACCAGCCCTAAGCTCTCCTTAAGGAGGACTGGGACCTAAGTGCAAAGGCAAGGCAGGATTGGAGCTGAGGCAAGAAAGGCGCCAGTGGCGACTCCCAGGCTCCTGCTGCCTGCTCCTTCCTGGAGAGGCAGCCTAAAAGCAAGGCAAGTCTGGGCAAGGCTAGCCCCCGGCAGAGCAGCCTCGCGCCAGGAACTCTGCCAGATCGGGGCTCTGAGCAGAGCTAGAGCTCTGCCGTACTGGAGGCGCACTTAGCTCCGTGCAAGCAGGGCTTTCAACTTGACGGGGCTGGGCTGCCTCCTCTTCCCCCGAGGAGGCTCGCTTCCCTGCTGGCTGTGCACTCGCCTATCAGGCGGGGGCGCAGGGCTCCTCCAGCAGGTCTTGCCTCAGGGGCTGCTTCCCCTGAGTTGGGGCTGTGGGCAGGAACCCAGACACGCAGGATCAGGCCCCAACCACCTGCACATGTCTCTGCTGGGGAGGAGAGTGCTAGGGAACCTACGTCTGTCATACACTTTCTGGGCACCCAAGGAATCAGCCTCCGTGTGTGCGGGGCTGAAAACCCCAGCCAGGGGCCCTGGGAGCCTGGTGCTCTCGGTGCGGCGCTGATTCTAGGCGGCCTAGAAACCGCTGGAGGAGCCCTGCAGTTGCCCTTCCCTTCCCTCTGACAGAGCTCTCACTGCTGAAGCCCTTGGCAGTGTGCAACCCACCACCCCCTAAGCCCTCCCAACGACGCCTGGCACCTATGTGCAAAGGCAAGGCAGGATTGGAGCTGAGGCAAGGAAGGCACCAGTGGCGTCTCCCAGGCTCGCTCAGACAGCTCCTTCCTGGGGAGGGAGCCTAAAAGCAAGGCAAGTCTGGGCAAGGCGAGCCCCCGGCCGAGCAGCCTCGCGCCAGAAACTCTGCCAGATCGGGGCTCTGAGCAGAGCTAGAGCTCTGCCGTACTGGAGGCCCACTTAGCTCCGTGCAAGCAGGGCTTTCCTCTTGACTGGGCTCGGCTGCCTCCTCTTCTCCCGAGGAGGCTCGCTACACTGCTGGCTGTGCTCTCGCCTATCAGGCGGGCGCGCAGGGCTCCTCCAGCAGGTCTTGCCTCAGGGGCTGCTTCCCCTGAGTTGAGGCTGTGGGCGGGAACCCAGACACGCAGGATAAGGCCCCAACCACCTGCACATGTCTCTGCTGGGGAGGAGAGTGCTAGGGAACCTACGTCTCTCACACACTTTCTAGGCACCCACGGAGTCAGCCTCTGGGAGTGTGGGGATGCAAAACCCAGCCAGGGGCCCTTGGAACCTGGTGCTCTCCGTGCGGAGCTTTGTCTGGGCGGCCAAGGAACCGCTGAAGGAGCCCTGCTGTTGCCCTTCGCTTCCCTCTGACAGAGCTTTCACTGCTGGAGCCCTTGGCAGTGTGCAACCCACCAGCCCCTAAGCCCTCCTCAAGGACGCTTGGGACCTAAGTGCAAAGGCAAGGCAGGGGTAGAGCTGAAGCCAGGAAGGCGCCAGTGGCGTTTCCGAGCCTCACACAGCCTGCTCCTTCCTGGGGAGGGAGCCTTAAAGCAAGGCAAGTCTGCGCAAGGCTCGCCTATGGCAGAGCATCTTGGTGCCAGGAACTCTGCCAGATCGGGCCTCTGAACAGAGCTAGAGATCTGCCGTACTGGAGTCGCACTTAGCTTCGTGAAGCAGGGATTTCAGCTTGACGGGGACTTGCTGCCTCCTCTTCCCCCGAGGAGGCTCGCTTCCCTGCTGGCTGTGCACTCGCCTATCAGGCGGGGGCGCAGGGCTCCTCCAGCAGGTCTTGCCTCAGGGGCTGCTTCCCCTGAGTTGGGGCTGTGGGCAGGAACCCAGACACGCAGGATCAGGCCCCAAACACCTGCACATGTCTCTGCTGGGGAGGAGAGTGCTAGGGAACCTACGTCTGTCATACACTTTCTGGGCACCCAAGGAATCAGCCTCCGTGTGTGCGGGGCTGAAAACCCCAGCCAGGGGCCTGGGAGCCTGGTGCTCTCCGTGTGGCGCTGAATCTGGGCGGCCAAGCAACCGCTGGAGGAGCCCTGCAGTTGCCCTTCCTTCCCTCTGACAGAATTCTCACTGCTGGAGCCCTTGGCAGTGTGCAACCCACCAGCCCCTAAGCTCTCCTTAAGGAGGACTGGGACCTAAGTGCAAAGGCAAGGCAGGATTGGAGCTGAGGCAAGAAAGGCGCCAGTGGCGACTCCCAGGCTCCTGCTGCCTGCTCCTTCCTGGAGAGGCAGCCTAAAAGCAAGGCAAGTCTGGGCAAGGCTAGCCCCCGGCAGAGCAGCCTCGCGCCAGGAACTCTGCCAGATCGGGGCTCTGAGCAGAGCTAGAGCTCTGCCGTACTGGAGGCGCACTTAGCTCCGTGCAAGCAGGGCTTTCAACTTGACGGGGCTGGCTGCCTCCTCTTCCCCGAGGAGGCTCGCTTCCCTGCTGGCTGTGCACTCGCCTATCAGGCGGGGGCGCAGGGCTCCTCCAGCAGGTCTTGCCTCAGGGGCTGCTTCCCCTGAGTTGGGGCTGTGGGCAGGAACCCAGACACGCAGGATCAGGCCCCAACCACCTGCACATGTCTCTGCTGGGGAGGAGAGTGCTAGGGAACCTACGTCTGTCATACACTTTCTGGGCACCCAAGGAATCAGCCTCCGTGTGTGCGGGGCTGAAAACCCCAGCCAGGGGCCCTGGGAGCCTGGTGCTCTCGGTGCGGCGCTGATTCTAGGCGGCCTAGAAACCGCTGGAGGAGCCCTGCAGTTGCCCTTCCCTTCCCTCTGACAGAGCTCTCACTGCTGAAGCCCTTGGCAGTGTGCAACCACCACCCCCTAAGCCCTCCCCAACACGCCTGGCACCTATGTGCAAAGGCAAGGCAGGATTGGAGCTGAGGCAAGGAAGGCACCAGTGGCGTCTCCCAGGCTCGCTCAGACAGCTCCTTCCTGGGGAGGGAGCCTAAAAGCAAGGCAAGTCTGGGCAAGGCGAGCCCCCGGCCGAGCAGCCTCGCGCCAGAAACTCTGCCAGATCGGGGCTCTGAGCAGAGCTAGAGCTCTGCCGTACTGGAGGCCCACTTAGCTCCGTGCAAGCAGGGCTTTCCTCTTGACTGGGCTCGGCTGCCTCCTCTTCTCCGAGGAGGCTCGCTACACTGCTGGCTGTGCTCTCGCCTATCAGGCGGGCGCGCAGGGCTCCTCCAGCAGGTCTTGCCTCAGGGGCTGCTTCCCCTGAGTTGAGGCTGTGGGCGGGAACCCAGACACGCAGGATAAGGCCCCAACCACCTGCACATGTCTCTGCTGGGGAGGAGAGTGCTAGGGAACCTACGTCTCTCACACACTTTCTAGGCACCCACGGAGTCAGCCTCTGGGAGTGTGGGGATGCAAAACCCAGCCAGGGGCCCTTGGAACCTGGTGCTCTCCGTGCGGAGCTTTGTCTGGGCGGCCAAGGAACCGCTGAAGGAGCCCTGCTGTTGCCCTTCGCTTCCCTCTGACAGAGCTTTCACTGCTGGAGCCCTTGGCAGTGTGCAACCCACCAGCCCCTAAGCCCTCCTCAAGGACGCTTGGGACCTAAGTGCAAAGGCAAGGCAGGGTAGAGCTGAAGCCAGGAAGGCGCCAGTGGCGTTTCCGAGCCTCACACAGCCTGCTCCTTCCTGGGGAGGGAGCCTTAAAGCAAGGCAAGTCTGCGCAAGGCTCGCCTATGGCAGAGCATCTTGGTGCCAGGAACTCTGCCAGATCGGGCCTCTGAACAGAGCTAGAGATCTGCCGTACTGGAGTCGCACTTAGCTTCGTGAAGCAGGGATTTCAGCTTGACGGGGACTTGCTGCCTCCTCTTCCCCCGAGGAGGCTCGCTTCCCTGCTGGCTGTGCACTCGCCTATCAGGCGGCGGCGCAGGGCTCCTCCAGCAGGTCTTGCCTCAGGGGCTGCTTCCCCTGAGTTGGGCTGTGGCAGGAACCCAGACACGCAGGATCAGGCCCCAAACACCTGCACATGTCTCTGCTGGGGAGGAGAGTGCTAGGGAACCTACGTCTGTCATACACTTTCTGGGCACCAAGGAATCAGCCTCCTGTGTGCGGGCTGAAAACCCCAGCCAGGGGCCTGGGAGCCTGGTGCTCTCCGTGTGGCGCTGATCTGGGCGGCCAAGCAACCGCTGAGGAGCCCTGCAGTTGCCCTTCCTTCCCTCTGACAGAATTCTCACGGCTGGAGCCCTTGGCAGTGTGCAACCCACCAGCCCCTAAGCTCTCTTAAGGAGGACTGGGACCTAAGTGCAAAGGCAAGGCAGGATTGGA
>NW_017192669.1:0-10164 GCF_001704415.2 Capra hircus
CCTGCCGCAAACTCCTGAGAAAATCCAGGAGGTTCTCCCCTCCAGGCAGAATGGCCATTTTCTGCAGATGCGTCTCGAGGCTAATCACATCTACTACATGGACTTCCAAGGGTCCTTCACAACCTATGCTGCAACTCAAGAGTTCCCCGACATACCCGTCTCCACTCAAGAAGGCACGAGGATCGGGCCACATCCAAGGAGCCCCTGTTTCCGCTCCTATCTCAGTACGAGGCATCGTTCAGGCCTGCTCGAAGAAAAATTCCTGCTCCCGTCGTATCTCAAGAGAAGGCCGTCTCCCAGGAAAGGCAAGAGACTCCAGTGTCGTTACCACATTCCCAGAGTCCCCCAGCTGGTCTCATCCATCAGTGTAACCTGTTTTTCCTGCACTAGGTCGACTTTTCAAGCGAGATCGACTCACACAACGGTGCAGTGGCGACAGCCCTTGGGAAAGCCTCGTCGGAAAGCCTGGTGGGAAGCTCGGGAAAGCCACAGATTCCCTTGATCACGCGAAGGGAAGTGGCGACGCTGTGCTCAAGCTCGGAAGGAGGAAAGCGCACGTGCAGGCCCCATTCAACTGAGACGGACTTCTCTCTGAGTTGACTCCAGACGTACCCAAGATCCATGTCGCAACTGAAGAGGAAACGTCACGGTTCCACACTGACGCCACACAAGTCTTTGTCCCCAGCATCGACGGGAGAGGAATCCCGAGGAGCCCCTAGACAATTCGGCATGAGGACTGGCCTTCCTGAGGCCACCAGAGCGGAGTCCATGACGTCCCCATCCATAAGTCGAGGCACCTGCCGCACAAATCAGCAGAAAAATCAGGAAGGTTCTCCCCTCCAGGCGAGATGAGGCCCAATTCGCGAGGCGTACTCCGAGGCTAATCACACCACCTCTGGAAAACGTCCAAAGGGTCCCGTCACACCCTTGCATGCAACCTCAAAGAAGTCCCGACTACCCGTCTCCCTCGCAGAGGCAAAGCCACAAAAAGTCCGCCCACACTAGCAGAGGCCCCGATTCCGCCTCGTTAGCTCGAGAGTGGATCCTTCCCTGCAGTGTCGCGAAAGAATCCCGGCGTTTCCCGTCGCATCTCAAGAGTATGCCTACTCCACAGAAAGCGAGAGAATCGAACTCCAGGTCGTCCACCAATTCCCCAGAGATATTCCTCCCCCAGATTCTCTAGTCATTCCAGGGAAAACCTGTTTTCCCTGCACTTGCCATCGCTTTCAAACGGAGGATCGATCACACCACGGTGGCCGTGTGTAGCCCTGTGGAAAGCCTCCGTGGAAAGCCTCTTGGGAATGATCGAGGAACCACAGATACCTTGAATCCTATGGAAGGAAGCGTGCTACATGCCTACTACAGCTCGGAGGAAATCGCCGTGCATGCCCTCACTAGAGACATAGAGACTGACTCCCTGTAGACTCCAGAAATTACCAAAATCCTGTCAGCCACTCTAAGAAACCTCAGGTTCCGCATCACCCACTCAAAAAAGATATTAGGCCCGCTTGACGAGAAGAGATCCCGAGAGGCCACGAGCAACTCATGAGGACTGACCTTTCCTGAGGCACCAGAGCCGATCCCTGAGGTCCCGTCTAAGTCGAGAACACCGGCCGCAACTCAGAGAAATCCAGGAGGTTTCTCCCCTCCAGGCGAGATTGAGGCCGATTTCCACTGACTGAGGCGTCTCGAGGCTAATCACTCCTAACTTCTGGAACTTCCAAAGGGTCCTTCACACCCTTGCTGCAACTCAAGAAGTTCCCTAACATACCCGATTCCACTCGAGAGGAAGCACGAGAGTTCTTCCACATCCAGAGGAGCCCCGTATCCGCTTCCTAGCTCGAGAGGAGGATCCTTTCCATGCGTGGTCGGGAAGAAATTCCCTGCGTTCCCGTCGCATCTCAAGAGGATGCGCTCTCCACAGGAAAGGCGAGAGGAACTCCAGGGTCGTGCCACCGTTCCCAGAGTCCCCCAGATGTCTAAGTCCATTCCAGGGAAACCTGTTTTTCCCTGAACTGCCTCGACTTTCAAGCCGAGGATCGACTCACACCACGGTGGCACTTGGGACAGCCCTATGGGAAGCCTCGTGGGAAAGCCTCCTGGGAAAGCCTCGAGGGAAAGCCACCGATCCCTTGATCCACGTAAAGGAAAGCGTGACAGTGCTGCTACAGCTCGGGAGGAAAAGCACATGCATGCCCCCATTGGAGACGAGGACTGACTCCCCTGGGAGACTCCAGAAGTACCCCAAGATCCATGTCAGCACTGGAGAGGAATCCTCAGGTTCAGGCACCGACTCCACACAGGGTCTTAGGCAGCGGAATCCACGAGAGAGGAATGCCAAGAGGCCCCCGAGCAACTCGCATGGGGACTGGCCTTTCCTGAGGCCACCAGAGCGGGTCCCTGAGGTCCCGTCGTAAGTCAAGAGCACCTGCCGCAACTCGAGAAAAATCCAGGAGGTTCTCCCCTCCAGGCGAGATGAGCCCCATTTCCGCTGAGGCGCCTCCAGGCAAATTACACCTAACATCAGGAACTTCCAAGGGTCCTTCACACCCTGGCTGCAACTCAAGAAGTTCCCCCGACATACCCGTCTCCACTCGAGAGGAAGCACGAGAGTCCCGCCCACATCCAGAGGAGCCCCGTTTCCGCCTCCTAGCTCGAGAGGAGGGATCCTTTTCCTGCGTGGTTGGGAAAGAATTCCCGGCGTTTCCGTCTCATCTCAAGAGGAGGGGCTCTCCGCAGGAAAGGCGAGAGGAACTCCAGGTCGTGCCACCTTTTCCAGAGTCCCCCAGATGTCTCAGTCCATTCCAGGGAACCTGTTTTCCCTGCACTGCCTCGACTTTCAAGCCGAGGATCGACTCACACCACGGTGGCACATGGGATAGCCCTGTGGGAAAGCCTCGTGGGAAAGCTCGTGGAATGACTCGAGGGAAAGCCACAGATAACTTGATCCACGGAAGGGAAGCGTTATACTGCTGCTACAGCTCGGGATGAAATCGCACGTGCATGCCTCCACTCGAGATGAGGACTGACTCCCTGGGTAGACTCCAGAAATACCCCAGATCCTGTCAGCACTGTAGAGAAATCCTCAGGTTCCGGCACCCACTCCAAAAAAGATATTAGGCCCGCATTGACGGGAGAGGAATCCCGAGAGGCCACCGAGCAACTCACATGGGGACTGGCCTTTCCTGAGGCCACCAGAGCGGATCCCTGAGGTCCCGTCTTAAGCGAGAACACCTGCCGCAACTCGAGAAAATCCAGGAGGTTCTCCCCTCCAGGCGAGATGAGGCCGATTTCCACTGAGGCGTCTCGAGCTAATCACGCTTAACATCTGGAACTTAAAAAGGGTCCTTCACCCCTGGCTGCAACTCAAGAAGTTCCCGACATACCCTTCTCCACTCGAGAGGAAGCACGAACGTTCTGGCCCACATCCAGAGGAGCCCATGTCGGCCTCCTAGCTCGAGAGGAGGGATCATTTCCTGCGTGGTCATGAAAGAATTTCCGGCGTTCCCGTCGCATCTCAAGAGGAGGCGCTCTCCACAGGAAAGGCGAGAGAAATTCCAGGGTCGTGCCACCATTCCCAGACTCCCCCAGATGTCTCAGTCCATTCAATGGAAACCTGTTTTCCCTGCACTGCCTCGACTTTCAAGCCGAGGATCGACTCACACCGCGGTGGCATCTGGAATGCCATGTGGGAAAACCTCGTGGGAAAGCCTCGAGGGAAGCCTCAAGGGAAAGCCACAGATCCCTTGATCCACGCGAAGGGAAGCGTGACACCGCTGCTACAGCTCAGGAGGAAAGCACACGTGAATGTCCCCACTCGAGACGAGGACTGACTCCCCTGGGGAGACTCCAGAAGTACCCCAAGATCCATGTCAGCACTGGAGAGGAATCTCAGGTTCCGGCACCGACTCCACACAAGGTCTTATTCCCGGCATCAACGGAGAGGAATCCGAGAGGCCCCGAGCAACACGCATGGGGACTGGCCTTTCCTGAGGCCACCAGAGCGGGTCCCTGAGGTCCCCGTCGTAAGTCGAGAACACCTGCCGCAACTCGAGAAAATCCAGGAGTTTCTCCCTCCAGGCGAGATGAGGCCCATTTCCGCTGAGGCCTCTCGAGGCTAGTCACATCTAACATCGGGAAATTCCAAAGGGTCATTCACACCCTTGCTGCAACTCAAGAAGTTCCCCGACATACCCGTCTCACTCGAGAGGAAGCACGAGAGTCCCGCCCACATCCAGAGGATCCCCGTTTCCGCCTCATAGCTCGAGAGAAGGGATCCTTTTCCTGCGTGGTGGGGAAAGAATTCCCCGCGTTCCGGTCGCATCTCAAGTGGACGCGCTCTCGACAGGAAATGCGAGAGGAACTCCAGGGTCGTGCCACCATTCCCAGAGTCCCCAGATGTCTCAGTCCATTCCAGGGAAACCTGTTTTCGCCTGCACTGCCTCGACTTTCAAGCCGAGTATCGACTCACACCACGGCGGCACGTGGGACAGCGCTGTGGGAAAGCCTCGTGGGAAAGCCTCGTGGGAAAGCCTCGAGGGAAAGCTACAGATCCCCTGATCGCCGCGAAGGGTAAGCATAAACTGCTGCTGCAGCTCGGAAGGAAAGCCACGTGCATGCCCCACTCGAGACGAGGACTGACTCCTCTGGGGAGACTCCAGAAGTACCTCAAGATCCATGTCAGCACTGGAGAAGAATCCTCAGGTTTTGGCCCCGACTCCACACAAGGTCTTAGGCCCTGACATCGACGGGAGAGGAATCCCGAGAGGCCCCCGAGCAACTCGCATGGGGACTGGCCTTTCCTGAGGCCACCAGAGCGGGTCCCTGATGTCCCCGTAGTAAGTCGAGAGAACCTGCCGCAACTCGAGAAAATTCAGGAGGTTCTACCTCCAGGCGAGATGAGGCCCATTTCCGATGAGGCGTCTCGGGGCTAATCACACCTAACCCTGGAACTTCCAAAGGGTCTTTCACACCCTTGCTGCAACTCAAGAGTTCCCCGACATACCCATCTCCACTCGAGAGGAAGCACGAAAGTCCCGCTCACATTCAGAGGAGCCCCTTTCCGCCTCCTAGCTCGAGAGGAGGATCCTTTCCCTGCGTGGTGGGGAAAGATTCCCGCATTCCCGTCGCATATCAAGTGGAGGGCGCTCTCGCAGGAAAGGCGAGAGGAACTCAGGGTCCTGCCACCATTCCAGAGTCCCCCGAGATGTCTGCAGTCCATTCCAGGGAAACCTGTTTTCCTGCACTGCCTCGACTTTCAAGCCGAGGATCCACTCACACTACGGTTTCACGTGGGACAGCCCTGTGGGAAAAGCCTCGTGGGAAAGCCTCCTGGGGAAGCCTTGAGGAAAGCCACAGATCACTTTATCCAAGCGAAGGGAAGCGAGACAGTGCTGCTACAGCTCGGGAGGAAAGCGCACTTTCATGTCCCACTCGAGACGAGGACTGACTCCCCTGGGTAGACTCCAGAAGTACCCCAAGATCCATGTCAGCACTGGAGAGGAATCCTCAGGTTCCGGAACTGACTCCTCACAAGGTCTTAGGCCCCGGCATTGACGGGAGAGGAAACCCGAGAGGCCTGCGAGCAACTCCCATGGGGACTGGCCTTTCCTGAGGCCACCAGAGCGGGTCCCTGAGGTCCGTCGTAAGTCGAGAGCACCTGTCGCAACTCGAAAAAATCCAGGAGGTTCTCCCCTCCAGGCGAGATGAGGCCCATTTCCGCTGATGCGTCTTGAAGCTAAACACATCTAAACATCTGGAACTTCCAAAGGGTCCTTTCAACCCTTGCTGCAACTCAAGAAGTTCCCCGACATACCCGTCTCCACTCGAGAGGAAGCACGAGAGTCCCGGTCACAGAGGGCCCGTTTTTCTGCCTCCTAGCTCAAGAGGAGGGATCCTTTCCCTGCGTGGTCGGGAAAGGATTCCCGGTGTTCCCGTCGCATCTCAAGAGGAGGCGCTCTCGCACAGGAAAGGCGAGAGGAACTCCAGGGTCGTGCCACCATTCCCAGAATCCCCCAGATATCTCAGTCCATTACAGGGAAACCTGTTTTCCCTGCACTGCCTCGACTTTCAAGCCGAGGATCGACTCACACCACGGTGGCACGTGGGACAGCCCTGTGGGAAAGCCTCGTGGGAAAGCCTCCTGGATAGCCTCGAGGGAAAGCCACAGATCCCCTTGATGCACGGCGAAGGGAAGCGTGACACTGCTGCTACAGCTCGGGAGGATATCGCACGTGCATGCCCTCACTCAAGACGAGGCCTGACTCCCCTGGGGAGACTCCAGAAGTACACCAACATCCATGTCAGCACTGAGAGGAATCCTCAGGTTCCGGCACCGACTCCACACAAGGTCTTATTCCCGGCATCGACGGGAGAGGAATCCGAGAGGCCCCGAGCAACACGCATGGGGACTGGCCTTTCCTGAGGCCACCAGAGCGGGTCCCTGAGGTCCCCGTTTTAAGTCGAGAACACCTGCTGCAACTCGAGAAAATCCAGGAGTTTTCTCCCCTCCAGTCGAGATGAGGCCCATTTCCGCTGAGGCCTTCGGGCTAATCACATCTAACATCTGGAACTCCAAAGGGTCCTTCACACCCTTGCTGCAACTCAAGAAGTTCCCGACATACCCGTCTCCACTCGAGAGGAAGCACGAGAGTCCGCCCACATCCAGAGGATCCCCGTTTTCATAGCTCGAGAGTAGGGATCCTTTTCCTGCGTGGTGGGGAAAGAATTCCCGCGTTCCCGTCGCATCACAAGTGGACGCGCTCTCGACAGGAAAGGCGAGAGGAACTCCAGGGTCGTGCCACCATTCCAGAGTCCCAGATGTCTCAGTGCCATTCCAGGGAAACCTGTTTTCCCTGCACTGCCTCGACTTTCAAGCCGAAGATCGACTCACACCACGGTGGCACGTGGGACAGCCCTGTGGGAAAGACTCGTGGGAAATCCTCGTGGGAAAGCCTCGAGGGAAAGCTACAGATCCCTTGATCGCCGCGAAGGGAAGCGCGACCCTCTTGCTACAGCTCGGAAGGAAAGCCCACGCGCATGCCCCACTCGAGACGAGGACTGACTCCCTGGGGAGACTCCAGAAGTACACCAAGATCCATGTCAGCACTGGAGAGGAATCCTCAGGTTCCGGCACCGACTCCACACAAGGTCTTAGGCCCCGGCATCGACGTGAGAGTAATCACGAGAGGCGCCCCGAGAACTCGCATGGGGACTGGCCTTTCCTGAGGCCCAGAGCGGGTCCCTGAGGTCCCCGTCGTAAGTCGAGAGCACCTGCCGCAACTCAAGAATATCCAGGAGGTTCTCCCTCCAGGCGAGATGAGGCCCATTTCCGCTGAGACGACTTGAGGCTAATCACATCTAACATCTGGAACTTCCAAAGGGTCTTTCACACCCTTGCTGCAACTCAAGTAGTTCCCGATATACCCGTCTCCACTGGAGAGGAAGCACGAGAGTCCGTCCCACTTCCAGAGGAGCCCGTTTCTGCCTCCTAGCTCGAAACGAGGGATCCTTTCCCTGCGGCTCGGAAAGAAATCCGCGGTGTTCCGTCGCATCTCAAGAGGAGGCACTCTCCACAGAAAAGGCGAGAGGAACTCCAGGGTCGTGCCACCATTCCCAGAGTCCCCCAGATGTCTCAGTCCATTCCAGGAAACCCTGTTTTCCCTGCACTGCCTCGACTTTCAAGGGCCGAGGATTGACTCACACCACGGTGGCACGTGGGACAGCCCTGTGGGAAAGCCTCGTGGAAAGCCTCGAGGGAAAGCCACATATAACTTGATGTATCGAAGGGAAGCATGACACTGCTACTACAGCTCGGGAGGAAAGCGGCACGTACATGCCACCACTAGAGACGAGGACTGACTCACCTGGGGAGACTCCAGAAGTTCCCCAAGATCCATGTCAGCACTGGAGAGGAATCCTCAGGTTCGGCACCGACTCCACACAAGGTCTTAGGCCCGGCATCGACGGGAGAGGAATCCCGAGAGGCCCCCGAGCACTCGCATGGGGACTGGCCTTTCCTGAGGCCATCAGATCGGGTCCCTGAGGTCTCCGTCGTAAGAGGAGAGCACCTGCCCAACTCGAGAAAAATCCAGGAGTTTCTCCCCCTCCAGGCGAGATGAGGCCATTTCCGCTGAGGCCTCGAGGCTAATCACATCTAACATCGGGAACTTCCAAAGGGTCCTTCACACCCCTTACTGCAACTGAAGAAGTTCCCCGACATACCCGTCTCACTCGAGAGGAAGCACGAGAGTCCCGCCCACATCCTGAGGATACCGTTTCCGATTCATAGCTTGAGAGAGGGATCCTTTTACCTGCGTGGCGGAAAGAATTCCACACGTTCCCGGTCGCATCTCAAGTGGAGTCGATCTCCACAGGAAAGGCGAGAGAACTCCAGGGTCGTGCCACCATTCCAGAGTCCCAGATGTCTCAGTCCATTCCAGGGAAACCTGTTTTCCCTGCACTGCCTCCACTTTCAAGCCGAGGATCGACTCACACCACGGTGGCACGTGGACAGCCTGTGGGAAAGCCTCGTGGGAAGCCTCGTGGGAAAGCCTCGAGGGAAAGCTACAGATCCCTTGATCGCCGCGAAGGGAAGCGCGACCTGCTGCTACAGCTCGAAGGAAAGCCCACGTGCATGCCCCACTCGAGACGAGGACTGACTCCTCTGGGAGACTCCAGAAGTACCTCAAGATCCATGTCAGCACTGGAGAAGAATCCTCAGGTTTTGGCCCCGACTCCACACAAGGTCTTAGGCCCTGACATCGACGGGAGAGGAATCCGAGAGGCCCCCGAGCAACTCGCATGGGGACTGGCCTTTCCTGAGGCCACCAGAGCGGGTCCCTGATGTCCCCGTAGTAAGTCGAGAGAACCTGCCGC
This sequence comes from Capra hircus, assembly GCF_001704415.2. NCBI lineage: Eukaryota > Metazoa > Chordata > Mammalia > Artiodactyla > Bovidae > Capra > Capra hircus. Next base: position 8,878 of record NW_017192669.1, read on the forward strand.
AACTCGAGAAAATTCAGGAGGTTCTACCTCCAGGCGAGATGAGGCCATTTCCGATGAGGCGTCTCGGGGCTAATCACACCTAACCCCTGGAACTTCCAAAGGGTCTTTCACACCCTTGCTGCAACTCAAGAAGTTCCCCCGACATACCCATCTCCACTCGAGAGGAAGCACGAAAGTCCCGCTCACATTCAGAGGAGCCCCTTTCCGCCTCCTAGCTCGAGAGGAGGGATCCTTTCCCTGCGTGGTGGGGAAAGAATTCCCCGCATTCCCGTCGCATATCAAGTGGAGGCGCTCTCGGCAGGAAAGGCGAGAGGAACTCCAGGGTCCTGCCACCATTCCCAGAGTCCCCGAGATGTCTCAGTCCATTCCAGGGAAACCTGTTTTCCCTGCACTGCCTCGACTTTCAAGCCGAGGATCCACTCACACTACGGTGGCACGTGGGCAGCCCTGTGGGAAAGCCTCGTGGGAAAGCTCCTGGGGAAGCCTTGAGGGAAAGCCACAGATCACTTTATCCAAGCGAAGGGAAGCGGAGACAGTGCTGCTACAGCTCGGGAGGAAAGCGCACTTTCATGTCCCACTCGAGACGAGGACTGACTCCCCTGGGTAGACTCCAGAAGTACCCAAGATCCATGTCAGCACTGGAGAGGAATCCTCAGGTTCCGGAACTGACTCCTCACAAGGTCTTAGGCCCCGGCATTGACGGGAGAGGAACCCGAGAGGCCTGCGAGCAACTCCCATGGGGACTGGCCTTTTCCTGAGGCCACCAGAGCGGGTCCCTGAGGTCCCCGTCGTAAGTCGAGAGCACTGTCGCAACTCGAAAAAATCCAGGAGGTTCTCCCCTCCAGGCGAGATGAGGCCCATTTCCGCTGATGCGTCTTGAAGCTAAACACATCTAACATCTGGAACTTCCAAAGGGTCCTTCACACCCCTTGCTGCAACTCAAGAAGTTCCCCGACATACCCGTCTCCACTCGAGAGAAGCACGAGAGTCCCGGGCACAGCCAGAGGAGCCCCGTTTCTGCCTCCTAGCTCAAGAGGAGGGATCCTTCCTGCGTGGTCGGGAAAGGATTCCCGGTGTTCCCGTGCATCTCAAGAGGAGGCGCTCTCCACAGGAAAGGCGAGAGGAACTCCAGGGTCGTGCCACCATTCCCAGAATCCCCCAGATATCTCAGTCCATTACAGGGAAACCTGTTTTCCCAGCACTGCCTCGACTTTCAAGCCGAGGATCGACTCACACAACGGTGGCACGTGGACAGCCCTGTGGGAAAGCCTCATGGGAAAAAGCCTC
>NW_017192670.1:0-10163 GCF_001704415.2 Capra hircus
GCATATAGGCCCCAGTGTTCTGGAATGGTGGAAAGAAACAACCAACAAACTCTTGAAGAGACACTTTCAAAATGGATCATAGAGACTGACTGTACATGGATGGGCTTGCTTCCGGCAGACTTACTCATATTACGGGTTACCGCACGTTCCCATAGTTGTTGTCCTTATGAAATTTTCTATGGGAGACCCCCTCCCACAGTGAGGCAGGTGTTAGCAGATTTGCCACAAGTAAGGGGGTGGGATTTCACAGCAGATGGAACAATTAGGTAAGGTAATAAATCAGGTAACTAAGTTTGTATAAAAAAGAATATCATTCCCCTTGAGGAAGAGATTCATGAATTTGTGCTCAGTGATCAGGTGTGGCTCAATGACTGGAAACACAATTCCTTGGCCTGACATCGGAAAGGTCCTTATACTGTTGTCTTAGCCACAATTCTGAAAGAGATGGGAATACCAGACCACCTAACCTGCCTCTTGAGAAATCTGGATGAAGTCAGGAAGCAACAGTTAGAGCAGGACATGGAACAACAGACTGGTTCCAAAAAGGAAAAGGAGTATGTCAAGGCTGTATATTGTCACCCTGTTTATTTAACTTATATGCAGAGTACATCATGAAAAATGCTGGGATGGAAGATACATGAGCTGGAATCAAGATTGCCGTAGAAATATCAATCAACTTAGATATGCAGATGACACCACCATTATGGCAGAATGTGAAGAGGAACGGGTATGTCGGGGAACTTCTTGAGTTGCAGCAAGGGTGTGAAGGACCCTTTGGAAGTTCCAGAGGTTAGGTGTGGTTAGTCTCAGAGATGCCTCAGCGGAAATGGGCCTCATGTCGCCTGAATGGAGAGGCTCCTGGATATTCCCGAGTTTCAGCAGGTGCTCTCGAGTTACGACGGGACTTCAGGGACCCGCTCTGGCGGCCGCAGGAAAGGCCAGTCATCATGCGTGTTGCTAGGGGGCCTCTCGTGATTCCTCTCCGTCGATGCCGGGGCCTAAGACCTTGTGTGGAGTCGGGGCCGGAACCTGAGGATTCCTCTCCAGTGCTGACATGGATTTTGGGTACTTCTGGAGTCTCCACAAGGAGTGAGGCCTCGTCTCGAGTGGGGCATCAGCGTGCCCTTTCTTCCCATGCTGTAGCAGCAGTGTCACGCTTCCCCTTGCATGGACCAAGGGATCTGTGGCTTCCCTCGAGTCTTTCCCACGAGGCTTTCCCACAGGGCTGTCCCACGTGCCACGGTGGTGTGAGTCGATCCTCGGCGTGAAAGCCGAGGCAGTGAAGGGAAAACAGGTTCCTGTGGAATGGACTGAGACGTCTGGGGAGTCTCGAAATGGTGGCACTACCCTGAAGTTCCTCTCGCCTTTCCTGTGGAGAGCACCTCCTCTTGAGATGCGAAGGGAACTGCCGGGAATTCTTTCCGGAAGAAGCAGGGAAAGGATCCCTCATCTCGAGCTACGAGGCAGAAACGGGGCTCCTCTGGATGTGGGAGGGACCCTCGTGCTTCCTCTCGAGTGAGACTGGTATGTCGGGGAAGTTCTTGAGTTGCAGGAAGGGTTGTGACGGACCCTTTGGAAGTTCCAGAGGTTAGGTGTGATTAGCCTCGAGACGCCTCAGTGCAAATGGGCCTCATCTCGCCTGGAGGGGAGAACCTCGTGGATTTTCTCGAGTTGTGGCAGGTGCTCTCGACTTGTGACAGGGGACCTCAGGGACCCGCTCTGGTGGCCTCATGATAGGCCAGTCCCCATGCGACTTATTAGGGGACCTCACGGGATTCCGCTCTCTTCGATGCCGGGACCTGAGTCCTTGTGTGGAGTCGGGGCCGGATCCTGAGGATTCCTCTCCAGTGCTGACATGGATCTTGGGGTACTTCTGGAGTCTCCCCATGGGAATCAGTCCTAGTCTCGAATGGGGGCATGTACGTGCGCTTTCCTCCCGAGCTGTAGCAGCACTGTCATGCTTCCGATCGGGTGGATCAATGGATCTGTGGCTTTCCCTCGAGGCTTTCCCTCGAGGCTTTCCCACAGGGGTGTCCCACGTGCCACCGTGTTGTGAGTCGATCCTCGGCATGAAAGTCGAGGCAGTGCAGGGAAAACAGGTTCCTCTGGAATGGACTAACACATCTGGGCGACTCTTGAAATGGTGGCTGAATCCTGGAGTTCCTCTCGCCTTTCCTGTTGAAAGTACCTCCTCTTGAGATGCGATGGAAACGCCGGGAATTCTTTCCCGACGAAGCATGGAAAGGATCCCTCATCTCGAGCTATGAGGCGGAAACGGGGCTCTTCTGGATGTGGGCGGGAACCTCGTGCTTCCTCCTCGAGTGGAGACGGGTATGTCTGGGAACTACTTGAGTTGCAGCAAGGGTGTGAAGGCCCCTTTCGAAGTTCATGAGGTTAGGTGTGATTAGGCCTCGAAGGCCTCAGCGGAAATGGGCCTCATTTCGCCTGGAGGGGAGAACCTCCTGGATTTTCTAGTGTTGCGACAGGTGCCTCTCGAGTTTCGACGGGGACCTCAAGGACTCGCTCTGGTGGCCTTAGGTAAGGCCAGTCTCCATTCGAGTTGCTAGGGCCACTCGGATTTCTCCCCAGTCCATGCGAGGCCTCAGACCTTGTGTGGACTCGGGCTGAAACCTGAAGATTCCTCTCCAGTGCTGTCATGGATCTTGGGTTCTTCTGGAATCTCCACAGTGGACTCAGTCCTCCTCTCGAGTGGGACATGCACGTCCGCTTTACTCCCGTGCTGTATCAGCAGTGTCAGGATTCCCATCGCCTTACTTAAAGGGATCCGTGACTTTTCCTTGAGGCTTTCCCACGAGGTTTTCCACAGTGCTGTCACCTGTGACACCGTTTTTGATTCGATACTCGGTGTGAAATTCGAAGCAGTGCAGGGAAATCAGGTCCCTCCGAGTGGACTGAGACATTTGGGGACTTTGCAATGGGGCACGAACCTGTAGTTCCTCTCGACTTTCTCATGAGACCGCCTCCTCTTAATATGCGACGTGAACGCCAGGAATCCTTTCCCCGACGAAGCAGGAAAGGATCTCTCATCTCCAATTAAGAGGTGGAAATGAGGCTCCTCTTGTGGTTTGCTGGACCCTCTTTCTTTCTCTCGAGTGGAGATCGGATTGCTGGAAAGTTCCTGAGTTGCAGCAAAAATGTGAAGTACCATTTCGAAGTTCCAGAGGGAATGTGCGTTTTGCCAGGATATACCTCAGCATAAAAGGGCCTCATCTCTCCTGCACCGCTTCCATCAGGTTTGGCTCAGGCGCTGCTTCCCCTGAGCTGAGGCTGTGGGCGGGAGCCCAGAGATGCAGGGCCAGGCCCAAACCACCTGTGCACTTCTCTGATGGAAGGAGAGCACTCCCCAACCCACGTTTTTCAGGCACACTGGCCAGGCGCCTACGGAGTCAGCCTCCGGGTGTGGGGGGCTACAGACCCCATCCACAGCCCCAGGGAGCCTGGTGCTCCTAGTACAGCGGTGAGTCTGGGCGGCCAAACAAAGCTGGAGGAGCCCTGCAGTTTCACTTCCCATCCCTCTGACAGAGCTCTCACTGCTAGAGCTCTCTGCAGATTGGAACCCACTGGCCCCTAACTCTTCCACAAGGACATCTGGGGCCTAGGTTCAAAAGGGAAGGAAGGAGCAGAGCTGAGTCCAGGAAGGCACCATTGGAGTCTCCCAGCCTCGTGCAGCCTGCTCCTTCCTGGGCAGGAAGCCTAGCAGTGAGGCAAGTCTGGGCAAGGCTCGCCCCAGGCAGAGCAGCCTCGCGCCAGGAACACTGCCAGATCAGGCCACTGAGCAGAGCTTGAGCTCTGCCTTACTGGAGGCACACAGGGCTCCACCCACCAGGGCTTGCAACCGCACGTGGCTGGGCTGCCTCATTTTCCCCTGAGGAGGCTCGGTTCCCCGCATTCTCTGCACTCAGCTTCCAGGCGGGGGGATGGGGGGGCCGCAACTCCATCAGGTTTTGGCTCAGGGTTTGCTTCCCCTGAGCTGGGGCTTTGGGCAGGAGCCCAGACACGCTGCAGCAGCCCCAAAACACCTGCAACATCTCCACTTGGGAGGAGAACGCTAGAGAACCTACGTCACTCAGGCACCTGCATGGAGCCCACAGAGTGAGTCTCCAGGTTGGGGGCTGCAGATGCCAGCCAGGGGCCTTCATGCCTGGTGCTCTCCGAGGGGACTCAGTCTGGGCGGCCAAGCACACCTGAAGCGCTGCAGTTGCCCTTCCCTTCCCTCTGACAGAGCTCTCATTGCTGGAGCCCTTGGCTGTGTGCAAGCCACCGGCCCCTGAGACCTCCCCAAGGACGCCTGGGGCCTAGGTGCAAAGGCAAGGCAGGAGCGGAGCTGAGGCCAGGAAGGCGCCAGTGCATCTCCCAGCCTCGCGCAGCCTGCTCCTTCCTGTGCAGGAAGCCTAGCAGCGAGGCAAGTCTGGGCAAGCCTCTCCCAGGACAGAGCAACCTCGAGCCAGGAACTCTGCCAGATCGGGCCTCTGAGCAGAACTGGAGCTCTGCCGTACTGGAGGTGCACTCGGCTCCAGCCAAGCAGGGCTTTAGCCGTACGCAGCTGGGCTGCCTCTCCTTTGCCCGAGGAGGCTTGCTTCCCCGCATGCTGTTCACTCGGCCTCCAGGCTGGGGCGCTCTGCGCCTCCTGCAGGTCTTGCCTCCGGGGCTGCTTCCCCTGAGCTGGGGCTGTGGGCGGAAGCCCAGACATGAAGGGGCAGGCCCCAACCAGCTGCACACGTCTCAGCTGGGGAGGAGAGCGCTAAGGAACCTTCCAGTGTGAGGCAGCTGCTGGGCGCCCACGAGGTCAGACTCCGGGTGTGCGGGGCTGCAGACCCCAGGCAGGGGCCCTGGGGCCTGGTGCACTCCGTGCGGCGCTGAGCCTGGGTGGACAAGCAACCGCTGGAGGAGCCCTGCACTTGCCCTTCCCTTCCCTCTGACAGAGCTGTCCCTGCTGGAGCCCTTGGCAGTGTGCAAGCCACCGGCCCCTAACCCCTCCCCAAGGACACCAGGGGCCTACGTGCAAAGGCAAGGTAGGAGTGGAGCTGAGGCCAGGATGGTGACAGTGGCGACTCCCAGCCTCCCGCAGCATGCTCCTTCCTGGGCAGGAAGCCTAGCACCGAGACAAGTCTGGTCAACGCTCGCCCGGGCAGAGCAGCCTGGCGCCAGCAACTCTGCCAGATCGGGCCTCTGAGCAGAGCTAGAGCTCTGCCATAGTGGAGACGCAGTCAGCTCCGTCCAAGCAAGGCTTTAGCCGCACGGGGCTGGGATGCCTCTTCTTCCTCCGAGGAGGCTCGCTTCCATGCATGCTGTTCACTGGGCTACCAGGCGGGGGGCGCTCTGGGCTTCCTGCAGGTCTTCGATCAGGGGCTTCTTCCCGAGCTGCGGCTATGGGGGGGAACACAGAATGCAAGGGCAGGAGGCAACCAGCTGCACACGACTTCTGCTGGGTAGGAGAGCGCTAGGGAAGCTAGGTGTGTGAGGCAGCTGCTGGCGCCCACGGAGTCAGGCCTCGGGGTGTGCAGGGCTGCAGAATCCAGCCAGGGGCCCTGGGAGCCTGGTGCCTCCGTGCGGCACTGGAGTCTGGGCCGCCAAGCAACCGCTGGAGAGCCCTGCAGTGGCCCCTTCCCGCAGCTTGCCTCACACACCTGCTGCACTAGCGCTCTCCTACCCAGCAAGTCGTGTGCAGTGGTTGCCGCCTGCCTTGCATTCTGTGTTCCCCCCCATAGCCGCAGCTCGGGAAGAAGCCCCTGATCGAAGACCTGCAGGAAGCCCAGAGCGCCCCCGCCTGGTAGCCCAGTGAACAGCATGCATGGAAGCGAGCCTCCTCGGAGGAAGAAGAGGCATCCCAGCCCCGTGCGGCTAAAGCCTTGCTTGGACGGAGCTGACTGCGTCTCCACTACGGCAGAGCTCTAGCTCTGCTCAGAGGCCCGATCTGGCAGAGTTGCTGGCGCCAGGCTGCTCTGCCCCGGGCGAGCGTTGACCAGACTTGTCTCGGTGCTAGGCTTCCTGCCCAGGAAGGAGCATGCTGCGGGAGGCTGGGAGTCGCCACTGTCACCATCCTGGCCTCAGCCTCCACTCCTACCTTGCCTTTGCACGTAGGCCCCTGGTGTCCTTGGGAGGGGTTAGGGGCCGGTGGCTTGCACACTGCCAAGGGCTCCAGCAGGGACAGCTCTGTCAGAGGGAAGGGAAGGGCAAGTGCAGGGCTCCTCCAGCGGTTGCTTGTCCACCCAGGCTCAGCGCCGCACGGAGTGCACCAGGCCCCCAGGGCCCCCTGCCTGGGGTCTGCAGCCCCGCACACCCGGAGTCTGACCTCGTGGGCGCCCAGCAGCTGCCTCACACATGGAAGGTTCCTTAGCGCTCTCCTCCCCAGCCGAGACGTGTGCAGCTGGTTGGGGCCTGCCCCTTCATGTCTGGGCTTCCGCCCACAGCCCCAGCTCAGGGGAAGCAGCCCCTGAGGCAAGACCTGCAGGAGGCGCAGAGCGCCCCAGCCTGGAGGCCGAGTGAACAGCATGCGGGGAAGCAAGCCTCCTCGGGCAAAGGAGAGGCAGCCCAGCTGCGTACGGCTAAAGCCCTGCTTGGCTGGAGCCGAGTGCACCTCCAGTACGGCAGAGCTCCAGCTTCTGCTCAGAGGCCCGATCTGGCAGAGTTCCTGGCTCGAGGTTGCTCTGTCCTGGGAGAGGCTTGCCCAGACTTGCCTCGCTGCTAGGCTTCCTGCACAGGAAGGAGCAGGGCTGCGCGAGGCTGGGAGATGCACTGGCGCCTTCCTGGCCTCAGCTCCGCTCCTGCCTTGCCTTTGCACCTAGGCCCCAGGCGTCCTTGGGGAGGTCTCAGGGGCCGGTGGCTTGCACACAGCCAAGGGCTCCAGCAATGAGAGCTCTGTCAGAGGGAAGGGAAGGGCAACTGCAGCGCTTCAGGTGTGCTTGGCCGCCCAGACTGAGTCCCCTCGGAGAGCACCAGGCATGAAGGCCCCTGGCTGGCATCTGCAGCCCCCAACCTGGAGACTCACTCTGTGGGCTCCATGCAGGTGCCTGAGTGACGTAGGTTCTCTAGCGTTCTCCTCCCAAGTGGAGATGTTGCAGGTGTTTTGGGGCTGCTGCAGCGTGTCTGGGCTCCTGCCCAAAGCCCCAGCTCAGGGGAAGCAAACCCTGAGCCAAAACCTGATGGAGTTGCGGCCCCCCCCATCCCCCCGCCTGGAAGCTGAGTGCAGAGAATGCGGGGAACGAGCCTCCTCGGGGAAAATGAGGCAGCCCAGCCACGTGCGGTTGCAAGCCCTGGTGGGTGGAGCCCTGTGTGCCTCCAGTAAGGCAGAGCTCAAGCTCTGCTCAGTGGCCTGATCTGGCAGTGTTCCTGGCGCGAGGCTGCTCTGCCTGGGGCGAGCCTTGCCCAGACTTGGCCTCACTGCTAGGCTTCCTGCCCAGGAAGGAGCAGGCTGCACGAGGCTGGGAGACGTCCAATGGTGCCTTCCTGGACTCAGCTCTGCTCCTTCCTTCCCTTTGAACCTAGGCCCCAGATGTCCTTGTGGAAGAGTTAGGGGCCAGTGGGTTCCAATCTGCAGAGAGCTCTAGCAGTGAGAGCTCTGTCAGAGGGATGGGAAGTGAAACTGCAGGGCTCCTCCAGCTTTGTTTGGCCGCCCAGACTCACCGCTGTACTAGGAGCACCAGGCTCCCTGGGGCTGTGGATGGGGTCTGTAGCCCCCCACACCCGGAGGCTGACTCCGTAGGCGCCTGGCCAGTGTGCCTGAAAAACGTGGGTTGGGGAGTGCTCTCCTTCCATCAGAGAAGTGCACAGGTGGTTTGGGCCTGGCCCTGCATCTCTGGGCTCCGCCCACAGCCTCAGCTCAGGGGAAGCAGCGCCTGAGCCAAAACCTGATGGAAGCGGTGCAGGAGAGATGAGGCCCTTTTATGCTGAGGCATATCCTGGCAAAACGCACATTCCCTCTGGAACTTCGAAATGGTACTTCACATTTTTGCTGCAACTCAGGAACTTTCCCAGCAATCCGATCTCCACTCGAGAGAAAGAAAGAGGGTCCAGCAAACCACAAGAGGAGCCTCATTTCCACCTCTTAATTGGAGATGAGAGATCCTTTCCCTGCTTCGTCGGGAAAGGATTCCTGGCGTTCACGTCGCATATTAAGAGGAGGCGGTCTCAATGAGAAAGTCGAGAGGAACTACAGGGTTCGTGCCCCATTGCAAAAGTCCCCCAAATGTCTCAGTCCACTCGGAGGGACCTGATTTCCCTGCACTGCTTCGAATTTCACACCGAGTATCGAATCAAAAACGGTGTCACAGTGACAGCACTGTGGAAAACCTGTGGGAAAGCCTCAAGGAAAAGTCACGGATCCCTTTAGTAAGGCGATGGGAATCCTGACACTGCTGATACAGCACGGGAGTAAAGCGGACGTGCATGTCCCCACTCGAGAGGAGGACTGAGTCCACTGTGGAGATTCCAGAAGAACCCAAGATCCATGACAGCACTGGAGAGGAATCTTCAGGTTTCAGCCCGAGTCCCACAAAGGTCTGAGGCCTCGGCATGGACTGGGGAGAAATCCGAGTGGCCCGCTAGCAACTCGAATGGAGACTGGCCTTACCTAAGGCCACCAGAGCGAGTCCTTGAGGTCCCCGTCGAAACTCGAGAGGCACCTGTCGCAACACTAAAAATCCAGGAGGTTTCCCCTCCCAGGCGAAATGAGGCCCATTTCCGCTGAGGCCTTCGAGGCTAATCACACCTAACCTCATGAACTTCGAAAGGGCCTTCAAACTTGCTGCAACTCAGTAATCTTCCCAGACATACCCGCTCCACCGAGAGGAAGCACGAAGTTCCGCCACATCCAGAAGAGCCCCGTTTCCCCAGCCTGCATAGCTCGAGATCGAGGGATCCTTTCCATGCTTCGTCGGAAAGAATTCCCGGCGTTCCACTCGCAATCTCAAGAGGAGGTACTTTGCAACAGGACAGGCGAGAGGATCCAGGGATTCAGGCCACCATTTCAAGAGTCCCAGATGTGTTAGTCCTTCCGCAGAGACGTCCTGTTTCCCCTGCACTGCCTCGATTTCAGTCGCGCCGAGGATCGACCGTCACAACGGTGGCACGTGGACACCCTAGTGGGAAGCCGACGGGAAAGCGCCCCCTCGAGGGAAAGCCAAGAATCCATTGATCGCACCCGATCGGAAGCATGACAGTGCTCTACGCTCGGAGGAAAGCGCACGTACATGCCCCCATTCGAGACTAGGACTAGATTCCATGGGAGACTCCAGAAGTACCCCAAGATCCATGCAGCACTGGAGAGGAGAATCTCAGGTTCCCGGCCCGGATCACACAAGGTTACTCCGTCCGGCATGGACTGAGGAGCAGGAATCCGAGTGGCCGCCTAGAAACTCGATGGGACTGGCTACCTATATGGCACCAGAGCGGGTCCTGCATCGCGTTCCGCGCGTCGACAACCTCGAGAGGCACCTGTTCCCCAACTCCTGAGAAAATCCACGACGTTCTCTCCCTCCAGGCGAATTTGAGGGCGCCCATTTCGCACTGAGCGCATCTGCGGCTAATCTACACCTACACCTCTATGAACTCTCAAAGGGTCGTCTACACCCGTTGCTGCAACTCAATTGCTCAATTCCCGCAGAGCATACCGCTCTCCACTCGAGAGAACACGAGGTTCCTCCCACATCCAGAAGAGCCCCGATTTCTGACCTCGTAGCTCGCGCAGATGAGGGCATCCTTTCCGCGCTTTCTGTCGCGGACAACGAATTCCCGGTTTCCATTCGCCATCTCAAGAGGAGGTGCTCTCCACAGGAAAGGCGAGAGAAACTTCAGGTAGTGCCACCATTTCGGACTCCCCAGACGTCTCAGTCCAATTCCACAGGAACGCCTGTTTTCCCTTCAGCTGCCTCGGCTTTCACATGCGCGGATCGACTCACACCACGCGTGGCACGTGGGACCGCCGCTGTGGGAAAGCCTCGTGGGAAAGACTCGCAGGGAAAGCCACAGATCCTTGGTCGCATGCAGGGGAAGCGTGACACTGGCTGCTACAGCATGGGAAGAGGGCACGCTGATGCCCGCACTCCGAACGATGAGGCCTGCACTCCCTTGTGGGACTCCAAGAAGTACGGCCCAAAAATCCATGTCAGCACTGGAGAGGAATCCTCAGGTTCGCGGCCCCCGAC
>NW_017192671.1:0-10162 GCF_001704415.2 Capra hircus
CGTGCTCAAGGGATCGATGGCTTTCCCTCGAGGCTTTCCCACGAGGCTTTCCCACGATGCTATCCCACGAGGCTTTCCCACAGGGCTGTCCCACGTGCCACCGTGGTGTGAGTCGATCCTCGGCTTGAAAGTCGAGGCAGTGCAGGGAAAACAGGTTTCCCTGGAATGGACTGAGACATCTGGGGGACTCTGGGAATGGTGGCACGACCCTGGAGTTCCTCTCGCCTTTCCTGTGGAGAGCGCCTCCTCTTGAGATGCGACGGGAAACGCCGGGAATTGCTTTCCCGACCACGCAGGGAAAGGATCCCTCCTCTCGATGCTAGGAGGCGGAAACGGGGCTCCTCTGGAATGTGGGCGGACTCTCGTGCTTCCTCTCAGAGTGGAGACGGGTATGTCGGGGAACTTCTTGAGTTGCAGCAAGGGTGATGAAGGACCCTTTGGAAGTTCCAGAGGTTTAGGTGTGATTAGCCTCGAGACGCCTCAGCGGAAATGGGTCTCATCTCGCCTGGAGGGGAGAACCTCCTGGATTTTCTCGAGTTGCGGCAGGTGCTCTCGACTTACGTACGGGGACTTCAGGGACCCGCTCTGGTGGCCTCAGGAAAAGGTCCAGTCCCCATGCGAGTTGCTCGGGGGCTACTCAGGATTCCTCTCCCGTCGATGCCGGGGCCGTAAGATCTTATGTGGAGTTCGGTGTCGGAAACCTGACGGAATTCCTCTCCAGTGCTGACATGGATCTTGGGGTACTTCTGGAGTCTCCCCAGGGAGTCAGTCCTCGTCTCGAGTGGAGGCATGCACGTGCGCATTCCTTCCGAGCTGTAGCAGCAGTGTCACACTTCCCTTCGTAGTGGCATCAAGGGATCTGTGGCTTTCCCACCGAGGCTTTCCCACGAGGCTTTCCCACAGGGCTGTCCCACGTGCCACCGTGGTGTGAGTCGATCCTCGGCTTGAAAGTCGGAGGCAGTGCAGGGAAAACAGGTTCCCTGGAATGGACTGAGACAATCTGGGGGACTCTGGGAATGGTGGCACGACGCCTGGAGTTCCTCTCACCTTTCCTGTGGAGAGCGCCTCCTCTTGACATGCGACGGAAACGCCAGGAATTTTTTCCCGAGCACGCAGGGAAAGGATCCCTCCATCGATCTAGCAGGCGGAAACGGGGCTCCTCTGGATGTGGGCGGGACTCTCGTGATTCCCTCTCGAGTGGAGACGGGTATGTCGGGGAACTTTTTGAGTTGCAGCAAGGGTGTGAAGGACCCTTTGGAAGTTCCAGAGTTTAGGTGTGAATAGCCTCGAGACGCCTCAGCGGAAATGGGCCTCATCTCTCCTGGAGGGGAGAACCTCCTGGATTTCCTCGAGCTGCGGCAGGTGCTCTCGACTTACGACGGGGACCTCAGGGACGCGCTCTGGTGGCCTCAGGAAAGGCCAGTCCCCATGTAAGTTGCTCGGGGTCCTCTCGGGTTTCCTCTCCCTTCGATGCCGGGGCCTAAGACCTTGTGTGGAGTCGGTGCCAGAACCTGAGCATTCCTCTCTAGTGCTGACATCGATCTTGGGGAACTTCTGGAGTTTCCCCAGGGGAGTCAGTCCTCGTCTCGAGTGGGGGCATGCACGTGTGCTTTCCTCCCGAGCTGTAGCAGCAGTGTCATGCTTCCCTTCGCGTGGATCAAGGGATCAGGGCTTTCCCTCGAGGATTTCCCTCGAGGCTTTCCCACGAGGCTTACCCACAGGGCTGTCCCACGTGCCACCGTGGTGTGAGTGGATCCTCGGCTTGAAAGTCGAAGCAGTGCAGGGAAAACAGGTTTCCCTGGAATGGACTGATACATCTGGGGAACTCTGGGAATGGTGGCACGAGTCTGGAGTTCCTCTCGCCTTTCCTGTGGAGAGCGCCTCCTCTTGAGAAGCTACGGGAACGCGGGGAATTCTTTCGCCAACACGCAGGGAAAGGATCCCTCCTCTCGAGCTAGGAAGCGGAAACGGGGCTCCTTTGGATGCGGGCGGAACTCTCGTGCTTCCTCTCGATTGGAGACATGTATGTCGGGGAACTTCTTGAGTTGCAGCAAGGGTGTGAAGGACCCTTTGGAAGTTCCAGAGTTTAGGTGTGATTAGCCTCGAGAAGCCTCAGCGGCAAATGGGCCTCATCTCGCCTGGAGGGGAGAACCTCCTGGATTTTCTTGAGTTGCAGCAGGTGCTCTCGACTTACGACTGGGACTTCAGGGACCCGCTCTGTTGGCCTCAGGAAAGGCCAGTCCCCATGCGAGTTGCTCGGCGGCCTCTCGGGATTCCTCTCCCGTCGATGCCGGGGCCTAAGACCTTGTGTGGAGTCGGTGCCCGAACCTGAGGATTCCTCTCCAGTGCTGACATGGATCTTGGGGTACTTCTGGAGTCTCCCCAGGGGAGTCAGTCCTCCTCTCGAGTGGGGGCATGCACGTGCGCTTTCAAGTCCAGCTTTAGCAGCAGTGTCACGCTTCCCTTCGCGTGGATCAAGGGATCTGTGGCTTTCCCTTGAGGCTTTTACAGGAGGCTTTCCCACGAAGTTTTTCGACAGGGCTGTCCCACGTGCCACCGTGGTGTGAGTCGATCCTCGGCTTGAAAAGTCGAGGCAGTGCAGGGAAAGCAGGTTTCCCTGGAATGGAGTGAGACATCTGGGGGACTCTGGGAATGGTGGCACGACCCTGGAGTTCCTCTCGCCTTTCCTGTGGAGAGCGCCTCCTCTTGAGATGCGACGGGAACTCCGGGGAATACTTTCCCGACCACGCAGGGAGAATTATCCCTCCTCTCGAGCTACTAGGCGGAAACTGGGCTCCTCTGGATGTGGCCGGGACTTTCCTGCTTCCTCTCGAGTGGAGAAGAGCATGTCGGGGAACTTCTTGAGTTGCAGCAAGGCGGTGAAGGACCCTTTGGAAGTTAAAGATGTTAGATTTGATTAGCCTCAGAGACGCCTCAGCGGATATGGGCCTCATCTCGCCTGGAGGGGAGAACCTCCTGGATTTTCTCGAGTTGCGGCAAGTGCTCTCGACTTACGACGGGACCTCAGGGACCCGCTCTGGTGGACATCAGGAAAAGGCCAGTCCCCATGCGAGTTGCTCGGCGGCCTCTGGGGAATTCCTCTCCCGTCGATGCTGGGGCCTAAGACCTTGTGTGGAGTCGGTGCCGGAACCTGAGGATTCCTCTCCAGTGCTGACATGGATCTTGGGGTTGCTTCTGGAGTCTCCCCAGGGGAGTCAGTCCTCGTCTCGAGTGGGGCATTCACGTGCGCTTTCCTCCCGAGCTGTAGCAGCAGTGTCACGCTTCCCTTCTCGTGGATCAAGGGATCTGTGGCTTTCCCTTGAGGCTTTCCCTGGAGGCTTTCCCTGGATGTTTTCCCACAGGGCTGTCCCACGTTCCACCGTGGTGTGAGTCGATCCTCGGCTTGAAAGTCGAGGCAGTGCAGGGAAAACAGGTTTCCCTGGAATGGACTGAGACATCTGGGGGACTCTGGAAATGGTGGCACGACCCTGGAGTGCCTCTCGCCTTTCCTGTGGAGAGCGCCTCCTCTTGAGATAGCGACGGGAACGCGGGGAATTCTTTCCACCCCACGCAGGGAAAGGATCCCTCCTCTCGAGCTGGGAGGCGGATACGGGGCTCCTCTGGATGTGGGCGGGACTCTCGTGCTTCCTCTCGAGTGGAGACGGTTATGTTGGGGAACTTCTTGAGTTACAGCAAGGGCGTGAAGGACCCTTTGGAAGTTCCAGATGTTAGATGTGATTAGCCTCAAGACGCCTCAGCGGAAATGGGCCTCATCTCGCCTGGAGGGGAGAACCTCCTGGATTTTCTCGTAGTTGCGGCTGGTGCTCTCGACTTACGACGGGAACCTCAGGGACCCGCTCTGGTGGCCTCAGGAAAGGCCAGTCCCCATGCGAGTTGCTCGGGGGCTTCTCGGGATTCCTCTCCCGTCGATGCCGGGGCCTAAGATCTTGTGTGGAGACGGTGCCGGAACCTGATATTCCTCTCTAGTGCTGACATGGATCTTGGGGTACTTCTGGAGTCTCCCCAAGGGAGTCAGTCCTCGTCTCGAGTGGCGGCCTGCACGTGCGCTTTCCTCCCGAGCTGTAGCAGCAGTGTCGCACTTACCTTCGTGTGGATCAAGGGATCTGTGGCTTTCACTCGAGGCTTTCCCACGAGTCTTTCCCAGGATGTTTTCCCACAGGGCTGTCCCACGTGCCACCGTGGTGTGAAGTCGATCCTCGGCTTGAAAGTCGAGGCAGTGCAGGGAAAACAAGTTTCCCTGGAATGCACTGAGACATCTGGGGGACTCTGGAAATGGTGGCACGACCCTGGAGTTCATCTCGCCTTTCCTGTGGAGAGCGCCTCCTCTTGAGATGCGACGGCAATGCGGGGAATTCTTTCCCCACTACGCAGGGAAAGGATCCCTCCTCTCGAGCTAGGAGCCGGAAACGGGGCTCCTCTGGATGTGGGCTGGCCTCACGTGCTTCCTCTCGGGTGTAGACGGTTATGTCGGGGAACTTCATGAGTTGCAGCAAGGATGTGAAGAACCCTTTGGAAGTTCCAGAGGTTAGGAGTGATTAGCCTCAAGACGCCTGAGCTGATGGGCCTCATCTCACCTGGATGGGATAACCTCATCGATTTTCTCGAGTTGTGGCAGGTGCTCTCGTCTTACGACGGGTACCTCAGGGACCCGCTCTCGAGGCCTCAGGAAAGGCCAGTCCCCATGCGAGTTGCTCGGGGGCCTCTCGGGATTCCTCTCCCGTAGATGCCGGGGCCTAAGATCTTGTGTGGAGTCGGTGTCGGAACCTGAGCATTCCTCTCCAGTGCTGACATGGATCTTGGGGTACTTCTGGAGTCTCCCCAGGGGAGTAAGTCCTCGTCTCTAGTGGGGGCATGCACGTGCGCTTTCCTCCCGAGCTTTAGCAGCAGTGTCACGCTTCCCTTGGCGTGGATCAAGGGATCAGGGGCTTTCCCTCGAGGCTTTCCCAGGAGGCTTTCCCACGAGGCTTTCCCATAGGGCTGTCTCACGTGCCACCGAGGTGTGAGTCGATCCTCGGCTTGAAAGTCGAGGCAGTGCAGGGAAAACAGGTTTCCCTGGAATGGACTGAGACATCTGGGTGACTCTGGGAATGGTGACACGACCCTGGAGTTCCTCTCGTCTTTCCTGTGGAGAGCGCCTCCTCTTGAGATGCGACTGGATGGCCGGGAATTCTTTCCCGAACACGCAGGGAAAGGATCCCTCCTCTCAACCTATGAGGCGGAAACGGGGTTCCTCTGGATGTGGGTGGGACTCTTGTGCTTTCTCTCGAGTGGAGACAGGAATGTCGGGGAACGTTTTGAGTTGCAGCAAGGGTGTGAAGGACCCTTTGGAAGTTCCTGAGGTTAGGTGTGATTACCTCGAGACGCCTCAGAGGAAATGGGCCCTCATCTCGCCTTTAGCGGAAAACCTTCTGGATTTTCTCGAGTTGCGGCATGTGCTCTCGATGTACGACGGCTACTTCAGGGACCCGCTCTGATGGCCTCAGGAAAGGCCAGTCCCCATTCGAGTTGCTCGGGGGCCTCTCGGGATTCCTCTCCCGTCGATGCCGGGGCCTAAGACCTTGTGTGGAGTCGGTGCAGGAAACTGAGGATTCCTCTCCAGTGCTGACATGGATCTTGGGGTACTTCTGGTGTCTCCCGAGGGGAGTAAGTCTTCGTCTCGAGTGGGGACATGCCCGTGCGCTTTCCTCCCGAGGTGTAGCAGCAGTGTCATGCTTCAATTCGAGTGGATCAAGGGTTCTGTGGTTTCCCTCGAGGCTTTCCCAGGAGGCTTTCCCACGAGGCTTTCCCACAGGGCTGTCCATGGTGCCGCCGTTGTGTGAGTCGATCCTCGGCTTGAAAGTCGAGGTAGTGCAGGGAATGGATTGAGACAACTGGGGGACTCTGGGAATGGTGGCCAGACTCTAGAGTTCCTCTCAACTTTCCTGTCGAGAGCGCCTCCTCTTGAGATGCGACAGGAACGCCGGGAATTCTTTCCCGACCACGCAGGGAAATGATCCCTCCTCTCGAGCTATGAGACGGAATCGGGGCTCCTCTGGATGTGGGCGGGACTCTCGTGCTTCCTCTCGAGTGGAGGCGAGTATGTCGGGGAACTTATTCAGTTGCAGAAACGGTGTGAAGGACCTTTTGGAAGTTCCAGATGTTAGGTGCAATTAGCTCTAGACGCCTCAGCGGAAATGCGCCTCATCTCGCCTGGAGGGGAGAACCTCCTGGATTTTCTCGAGTTGCGGCAGGTGCTCTCGACTTCCGACGGGGACCTCAGGGACCCGCTCTGGTGGCTGCAGGAAAGGCCAGTCCCCGTTCGAGTTGCTCGGTGGCCTCTCGGGATTCCTCTCCCGTCGATGCCGGGGCCTAAGACCTTGTGTGGGTCGGTCCTGGAACCTGAGGATTCCTCTCCAGTGCTGACATGGATCTTGGGGTACTTCGGGAGTCTCCCCAGGGGAGTCAGTCCTCATTCGAGTGGGGGCATTGAAGGGCGCTTTCCACCCGAGCTGTAGCAGCAGTGTCATTCTTCCCGTCGAGTGGATCAGGGATCAGTGGCTTTCCCTCGAGGCTTTCCCATGAGGCTTTCTCACGAGGCTTTCTCAGAGGGCTGTCCCACGTGCCACCGTGCTGTGAGTCGATCCTCGGCTTGAAAGTCGAGGCAGTGCAGGGAAAACAGGTTTCCCTGGAATGGACTGAGATATCTGGGGTACTCTGGGAATGGTGGCACGTACCCTGGAGTTCCTCTCACCTTTCCTGTTGAGAGCGCCTCCTCTTGAGTTGTGACGGGAAGACTGGGAATTCTTTCCCGACCACGCAGGGAAAGGATACCTCCTCTCTAGCTGTGAGGCGGAAACGGGGGCTCCTCTGGATGTGGGCGGGACTCTCGTGCTTCCTCTCAAGTGGAGACGGGTATGTCGGGGAACTTCTTGAGTTGCAGCAAGGGTGTGAAGAACCCTTTGGAAGTTCCAGAGGTTTAGGTGTGATTAGCCTCGAGTCGCCTCAGCGGAAATGGGCCTCATCTCGCCTGGAGGGGAGAACCTCGTGGTATTTTTTCGAGTTGGGACAGGTGATCTCGACTTAAGACGGGGACCTGAGGGACCCGCTCTGGTGGCCTCAGGAAAGGCCATTCCCCATGCGAGTTGCTCGGGGCCTCTCGGGATTCCTCTCCCGTCGATGCCGGGGCCTAAGACCTTGTATGGAGTCGGTGCTGGAACCTGAGGATTCCTCTCCAGTGCTGACATGGATCTTGGCGTCCTTAAAGGCGAGATGAGGCCCATTTGCGCTGAGGCGTCTCAAGGCTAATCACACCTAACCTCTGGAACTTCCAAAGGGTCCTTCACACCCTTGCTGCAACTCAAGAAGTTCTCCGACATACCCGTCTCCACTCGAGAGTATCAACATCTTCCCGCCCACTTTCAGAGGAGCACCGTTTCCACCTCATAGCTCGAGAGGAGGGATCCTTTCCCTGCGTGGTCTGGAAAGCATTCCCGGCGTTCCAGTCGCATCTCAAGAGGAGGCCCTCTCCACAGGAAAGGCGAGAGAAACTCCAGGGTCGTTCCACCATTCCAGAGTCCCCCAGATATCTCTGTCAATTCCAGGGAAACCTGTTTTCCCTGCACTGCCTCGACTTTCAAGCCGAGGATCGACTCACACCACGGTGGCACGTGGGACAGCCCTGAGGAAAATCCTCGTGGGAAAGCCTCGAGGGAAAGCCACAGATCCCTTGATCCACGCGACGGGAAGTGTGACACTGCTGCTACAGTTCGTGAGGAAAGCTCACGTGCATGCACCCACACGAGAGGAGCACTGACTCCCCAGGGGAGACTCCAGAAATACGCCAAGACCCATGTCAGCACTGGGGAGGAATCCTCAGGTTCCGGCCCCGACTCCACACAAAGTCTTAGGCCCCAACATCGAGGGGAGAGGAATCCCGAAAGGCCCCCTTGCAACTCCCATGGGCACTGGCCTTTCCTGAGGCCACCAGAGCGGGTCCCTGAGGTCCCCGTCTTAACTCGAGAGACCCTGCCCAACTCTAGAAAATCCAGGAGGTTCTCCCCTCCAGGCGAGATGAGGCCCATTTCCTCTGAGGCGTCTGGAGGCTCATCACACCTAAACTCTGGAAATTCAAAAGCGTCCTTGCTGCAACTCAAGAAGTTCCCCGACATACCCGTCTCCACTAGAGAGGAAGCATGAGGGTCCCGCCCACATCCAGAGGAACCCCGTTTCCACCTGGCAGCTTGAGATGAGGGATCCTATCCTGCTTAGTCAGGAAAGATTTTTCGGCGTTCCCGTGGCATCTCAAGAGTAAGGGCTCTCAATAGGAAAGGCGAGAGGAACTCCAGGGTCGAGCCACCATTCCAAGAGTCCCCCAAATGTGTCAGTCCATTTCAGAGGAACCTGTTTTCCCTGCACTGCCTCGACTTTCACGCCGAGTATCGACTCACACCATGGTGTCACGTGGGACAGCCCTGTGGGAAGGCCTCGTGGGAAAGCCTCGAGGGAAAGCCACAGATCCCTTGATCCCCGCGACGGGAAGCGTGACACACCTGCTACACTGTCCCTGAGGTCACGGTCGTATGTTGAGAGCACCTGCCGCAACTCGAGAAAATCCAGGAGGTTCTCTGCTTCAGTCGAGATGAGGCCCATTTTCTCTGCCGGCGTCTCGAGAGTAATCACGCCTAAACTCTGGAACTTCCAAAGGGTCCTACACACCCTTGCTACAACTCAAGAAGTTCCCCGACATACCCGTCTCCACTCCAGAGGAAGCACGAGGGTCCAGCCACCTCCAGAGGAGCTCCGTTTCCTCCTCCAAGCTCGAGATAAGGGATCCTTCTATGCTTCCTCGGGAAGAATTTCTGGCATTTCCGACGCATCTCAAGAGGAGGCGCGCTGCACAGGAAAGGCGAGAGGAACTCATGGGTCGTGCCACCATTCCAAGAATCCCCCAGATGTCTCAGTCCATTCCAGAGGATCCTGTTTTCCCTGCACTGCTTCGACTTGCACGGCGAGGATCGCGGTGGCAGAGGCGAGGATCGCGGTGGTACGTGGGAGAGCCCTGTGGGAAAGCCTCGTCTGAAAGCCTCGAGGGAAAGCCACAGATCCCTTGATCCACGCGATGGGAAGCTTGACACTGCTGCTACAGCACGGGAGGAAAGCGCACGTGCATGCCCCCACTCGAGTCGAGGACTGACTACCCTGGGGAGACTCCAGAAGTACCTCAAGATGCATGTCAGCCCTGGAGAGGAATCTTCAGGTTCTGGCCCCGACTCCACACAAGGTCTTAGGCCCTGGCATTGACGGGAGAGGAATAGTGACACGCCCTCTAGCAACTCGCATGGGGACTGGCCTTTACTGAGGTCACCAGAGCGGGTCCATGAGGTCCCCGTCGTAAGTCGAGAGCACCTGCCGCAACTCCGGTAAAATCCAGGAGGTTCTCCCCTCCAGGCGAGATGAGGCCCGTTTCCACTGAGGTGTCTCGAGGCTAATCACACGTGACCTCTGGAACTTCCAAAGAGTCTTTCACAGTCATGCTGCAACTCAAGAAGTTCCCCGACATACCCGTCTCCATTCAAGAGGAAGCACGAGGGTCCCGGCCACATCCAGAGGAGCTCCGTTTCCGCCTCGTAGCTCGAGATGAGGGATCCTTTCCCTGCTTGGTCGGGAAAGAATTCCCGGCATTCCCATCGCATCTCAACGGGAGGCGCTCTCCAAAGGAAAGGGGAGAGGAACTGCAGGGTCGTGCCACCATTCCGAGACTCCCCGAGACGTCTCAGTCCATTCCACAGGAACTTGTTTTCCCTTCACTGCCTCGGCTTTCACGCCGAGGATCGACTCACACCACCGTGGCACGTGGGACAGCGCTGTGGGAAAGCCTCGTGGGAAAGACTCGACGGAAAGCCACAGACCCCTTGGTCCACGCAAGGGGAAGCGTGACACTGCTGCTACAGCATGGGAAGAAAGGGCACGCTCATGCCCCCACTCGAGACGAGGCCTCACTCCCTTGTGGAGACTCCAGAAGTACCCCAAAATCCATGTCAGTACTGGAGAGGAATCCTCAGGTTCCGGCCCCGACTCCACACAAAGGTCTTAGGCCCCGCATCGACGGGAGAGGAATCACGAGAACGGGCATCGCGAATCACGAGAGGCCCCCTAGAACACG
>NW_017192672.1:0-10162 GCF_001704415.2 Capra hircus
CAATAAGTTGTTACAGTTATAGGACATCTTTAAAACCACAGAAGAGCAGACATTACTTTGAGGAGTTAAACAAGATGAAAACATCCATGGTTCACAAGTCGCTACATTAGGTACATTAAGTTTTCTGGAATCATTGGTGAAAAGAAGAACATAAGGGAGGATAGACAAGCCAAAATAGAGTAAATAGAGTCATTTTCTGGTTGGAGTTTTGTGCTGCAGCAGCTGTTAGTCCCGCCGGGATCTTGATGTTTCTTTGCCTCTTTTGCCGGTGGAGCAGCGGCCTTCACCCCGCCCTCTGACACTGGCGCTGTTATGGGGCTGCGAGTGCGGTGCACTGGGTTCCGTCAGTCAGGCTGGCCCCACCCGCAGCTTTTGGTGCGCGGCTGTTTCCCGCGGTGGTGGTGGCAGAGAAGTTCCCTTTTTCTTTTGTGGCGAATCAGTCTGTCCGGGATCCAAGTTGACGAATCTGCACCCTGTGGAAAAAAAATATAAACACTTCCTCGACCCGCAGTAAATTTTTGGGTCGGGATCTTTTTGTTATCTGGAGGAGATCTTTTTGCTTTACTAATGGCTTTTTATTTTACTGTTTCAAACGAATCAGCATTTAACTTATTACAAAGAGAACATGTTGTAAAAATCTGACGGGGGAAAACTATACTTAATTTCTCTCTTTTTAATTTTGAATTAACAAAGCACGTGAGGGTAAATGATGCAAGATCTGATCACAAGAATTTCCTATAGAATCTGCCAATCATCAAACATTTGAAAAGCATCAAGTTGTTCTCTGTTATATGGAAGTACAATTTTTGATGGTTCTTTATTAAACAATTTAATAAATCAGTATATTTGAATTAATCTTTTTAATTTAATATGTCAGTAATTTTTCCTTAGGCAGAGGCCACTGTTCCACCCACACCGGATCTTGAGATTTTCATGTAATGGGGTAGGCAGCAAAAACAATGGCCTTCATTATAAATTTGGATATCCCAATCCAGTATATAGCTTGCGAGGAGTTGGGCAAATTAGCTCAATTATTCTTGTCTGTTGTTTACCCAATCCTTTTGATGGATCATAGCCGATCTGCAGCATCTGAGAGGTCACTTTATCATCAGGGCTAAAAAGTAACACTCCCATTTGAGATAGCATGTCCCTCCCCCACAGGGTAAGGGGGGAGTGAAGGGACTACATACGGTTGGAAAGTTCCACGGGTGTCCTCAAATTGCCAATCTAAAATTTTTGCACTTTTGGCTACTGTGGGGGCTCTTCCTATCCCCACCAAGTTATTTTCAGTAGTATGTGTGGGCCAGGAGGTGGGCCAGGAGCTAGGCCAGTCTTTTCCTGAAATGCAAGAAACGTCTGCTCCTGTGTCTAATAACCCCACAATAGACTTGCCATTAATCAGAATAGTTTTCATAGGCCGTTTCTGAGTAATTTTTGTTATCCAAAAAACCATATCACTAGACCCAAATATAAGAAGCAAGAAAAGAGGTGTTACACAATATCTTTATGAGCTTTTCTAATGATCTTTTTATAACCCAAATCTGGTCTATAGCCTTTTAGATGACAAGTAACCATTTAATCTTAGCTTGAATACTTCCAGCAACGGGGAGCTCACTATTCACCAAGGTTTTAAACTCTCTCTCACCTCTTACTCTATAGCATTTTTATCCTGCATACCACTTTTTCTAACTCCTTTTCAGTAGTATATGTTGGCCAGGAGCTGCGCTAGTCTCTCAGCAATGTAAGAAACGTCTTGTCTATTGTCTAACAGCCATGACATTTTATATCTTTGAATTAAAAAATCTTTTAAAGGCCTAGAAGCTGCAATTTTTTGCACCCAAAAAGCTAGATCTAGATCCTCTGGGGCTTTTTTTGTCTGGTTTTTCTGTTTGGTAATAAGGTAAAAGCAAAAGCTGTGCTATTATTTTTTTTTAATTTTTATTAATTGCACAGTTTTAGCAGGTGGCGAGATCAAAACTTCAGTTTTTTCAGTATAATCAGAATTTACTACACAAGACACTACCGAAATTTCTTGAAAAGAAAGCAAGCTATGCCCCAGTACAAGTCTTACAATGTCCTCAGGCAGGGGACTAGCCACTCTCATTGGAATCTGAGTCACTGGCACATCAGAGGTTAATATTATTGAGGTGGTGGAACTGAGGTCTAGGCCTGAGCTACCTGGGGTTGTTTGGTACGGGTTGTTGTGTCTGTTTAGCAGGACATTTTGGCAAAACATGTTCTATTTGGCCTCAAGAGAAACATTTTGCATTTGTAAAGTCCTTTTATTACGAATATTTTTTTTTCTGTTTTTCTTCCTTTTTCTTTTTTTTTGTTGGGTGAGGCCCCTCCTGAGGGGATTTTATGCAAGGAGCAAGCTCTGTTTTAAAAGCTCTTTTGCTCAAAAATATTGTCACTATCGTTTTCAAACTTAAGCAATGTTCTGGGAGGCTTTGGATATAAAGTGGGGAGTTCTTAAGCCCTGGGGAGGCGCAAGCAGAGGTTGCAGTGGTCGCCTTAAATAAGATAACTTTTTTAAAGGTTTGGTTTGTGTAGAGGGGGAGGGGGCTCTCCAGGGCGCTCGGCCGCTGCGTCCTGTAAGCACCCTCCTTCCTCGGGAGGAAGAGGAGTCTCTCTCCTTTTGTTTGCCAATGGCAGAAAATACGATCTGCATAGAAGGTGGAGACCCACTACCATTTACCGCTATAGCCTCTCCCATAGGCTATCTAACAGCCTCATGACAGGGGTCCAGAACATTTGTAATCATATTTTACAGAGCAAAAGCATTTACAGGCCCATGCAAAGTATAGTAAGTTTTTAGCTGTTTTCCTACTCTCTCCCAGGTGTCTAAGTTAACAGTGCCTTCTTCTGGAAACCAGGGACACTGTTCTTGTACAAAGGAAAAAAATGAATGAATATTGGAATTTTTAACTTTAATTCCTCGTTTAGTTAGTAACTGCAAGATTACTCCTATAAAAAGCTGTCTTTCTTTTGATTCACTGTTACCCATGTCAGAAAATTAAGTCTTATAGAAAAGTCTACCTCAACAAAAAGGTTTTACCTCTGGCGAGGGGGGTTTTGTTTTTAACCCTAGGATAGCAGGTTTCTTTTCAACCTCTAGAGCACCAGGTTTCTCTTAAACCCTTGAACACTTCCCACTCTTCCTCACCCTGTCTATCCTACAGGGGGGTCCGCGGCACCCTGAGTGGGGTCCTAGCCGTCCCGAACACTCAACACTGGGGGAGTACCCGAAAGTACTCCGGGGGGAGTGATTAAGTCACTCCGGGGGGAGCAACAGAGAGTGCTCCGGGGGAGCAACGGAGAGGGCTCCGGGGGGAGCAGCAGAGAGTGCTCCGGGGGGAGCTTTTGCTCCGAGGAACCTACCTTCGAATAGCCTGTTCCGGGCGCCACTTGCCGGGGTCCTGGCCCGGTGGATCCAGGGAATTCGAAGGGTGGACGGCGTTGGCGTGGAAAGACTTGTTTGTTTATTAATGTAAGATTAGATTAAGAAACTATAGTGTAATAAGAAGATTAAGTGGAGGAAGAGGGCTGAATAGCTTGGTTTACGCGGAAGGCCAATAAAATTCCAGACAAGGAATCTGCACCATCTACGTTGGGCCACCGGCGCCCGCTTGAATATCTAAGGGTGCCTCGCCTTAAGCTCCCTTTCGTGCGGGTCTTAACAGCCGGGGCAAGTAAGTAGACCTGGCGAGCCTCTGCGCCCCAGATGGAGATTCAGCCTGAAGTTAAAGTAAAGAGCAGAGAGAGGGAAGGGGAGAGAAGAGGAGAGAGAGAGACATGGGGGGAGCCAGAGTCCCAAGAAACCAGGCCGAGAGACTAGTTCGAGAAACTGGTCCGATCCTTTATTGTTCAGAAGGCCTTTTATACTTTTGATAAAACATGGAGATCAACGGGTAACACAGAATTATGTAGCGTTCGCAGCCCAGACTCTTTCTATACATCATTTTGTATACAAAAGGTCTCAGGTGATTTACATTATCTTCTGGCCAAGAAGCTTGTTAACACTTTTTAGCTCTCTTCCTTAATGAATGTTGATTTTGTTTCCCCCGAAGTGTTTTTCTTTAATTTGCATCTCCTTAAAGCATTAAAGTTACATCTCTATAGAACAAAGGTGCAGTGGGATATAACAAAGAAGGTACTTAACTCAAAGATCTAATGTTGCTAATACCAGGTCTACTACTTGTTTTTCTATATACCAACTATATCTAAAAATAAAGGATATGAAAATTTGGCAGCAAGCATTGACTCAACAAATGAAACTTTTAATCAGTCCTATTCTAAAGATTTTGACTCTTCGGAAGCCCCTACATTCCTAGGATGTTTTAAGCTTCCTGTGCCTCCTGCAGTCAGGAGGCCTCAAACAATCACACTCGCAGAGTCCTGCAGGCAGGCTAGAAAGCCATCGGAGGGGTTTTTAGATTGAAACACTCTTTCAAATGCAGAAGACTGAAACCCTGAATTGACTTTTTCCAGAAAATGTCAGAAGAGTGGAAAAGCAGAGCACAAAAGCCGGCAGATTTTTGTTGGGGTACATGCTTAGGAATTTCCAGAGGGGTCCCTGAAGTCTGAGCACGCCTTGCGAATGTCAGCTTCCTTCCTCATGACCTTGTCACGGGCGGGATTCCTCACACTGGCTCCCGGCAGCTTTCCCACAGGGCTGTCCCACGTGCCACCGTGGTGTGAGTCGATACTCGGCTTGAAAGTCGAGGCAGTGCAGGGAAAACAGGTTTCCCTGGAATGGACTGAGACATCTGGGGGACTCTGGGAATGTGGCACGACCCTGGAGTTCCTCTCGCCTTTCCTGTGGAGAGCGCCTCCACTTGAGATGCGACGGGAAAGCCGGGAATTCTTTCCCGACCACGCAGGGAAAGTATCCCTCCTCTCTAGCTAGGAGGCGGAAACGGGTCTCCTCTGGATGTGGCGGGACTCTCGTGCTTCCTGTCGAGTGGAGACGAGCATGTTGGGGAACTTCTTGAGTTGCAGCAAGGGTGTGAATGACCCTTTGGAAGTTCCAGAGTTTAGGTGTGATTAGCCTCGAGACCCCTCAGCGGAAATGGGCCTCATCTCGCCAGGAGAGGAGAACCTCCTGGATTTTCTCGAGTTGCAGCAGATGCTCTCGACTTACGACGGTGACATCAGGGACCCCCTCTTGTGGCCTCACGAAAGGAAGTCCCCATGCGAGTTGCTCATGGGTCTCTCGGGATTCGTCTCCCGTCGATGCCGGGACCTAAGATCTTGTGTGGAGTCTGTGCCAAAACCTGAGGATTCCTCTCCAGTGCTGACATGTATCTTGGGGTATTTCTGGAGTCTCCCCAGGGGAGTAAGTCCTCGTCTCGAGTCAGGGCATGCACGTGAGCTTTCCTCCGAGCTGTAGCAGCAGTGTTGAGCTTCCCTTCGCGAGGATCAAGGATCTGTGGCTTTCCCTCGAGGCTTTCCCACGACGCTTTCCCACGACGCTTTCCCACAGGACTGTCCCACCTGCCACCTTGGTGTGAGTCGAACCTCTTCTTGAAAGTCGAGGCAGTGCAGGGAAAACAGGTTTCCCTGGAATGGACTAAGACATCTGTGGGACTCTGGGAATGGTGGCACGACCCTGGAGTTCCTCTCGCCTTCCCTGTGGAGAGCGCCCCCTCTTGAGATGCGATGGGAACGCCGGGAATTCTTTCCCGACCACGTAGGGAAAGGATCCCTCCTCTCGAGCTAGAGGCGGAAACGGGGCTCCTCTGGATGTGGGCGGGACTCTCGTGCTTCCTCTCGAGTGGAGACGGTATGTCGGGGAACTTCTTGAGTTGCAGCAAGGGTGTGAAGGACCCTTTGGAAGTTCCAGAGGTTAGGTGTGATTAGCCTCGAGACGCCTCAGCGGAAATGGGCCTCATCTCGCCTGGAGGGAGAACCTCCTGGATTTTCTCGAGTTGCGGCAGGTGCTCTCGACTTACGACGGGGACCTCAGGGACCCGCTCTGGTGGCCTCAGGAAAGGCCAGTCCCCATGCGAGTTGCTCCGGGGCCTCTCGGGATTCCTCTCCCGTCGATGCCGGGGCCTCCTTGTGTGGAGTCCTTGCCGGAACCTGAGGATTCCTCTCCAGTGCTGACATGGATCTTGGGGTACTTCTGGAGTCTCCCCAGGGGAGTCAGTCCTCGTCTCGAGGGGGCATGCACGTGCGCTTTCCTCCCGAGCTGTAGCAGCAGTGTCACGCTTCCCTTTGCGTGGATCAAGGGATCTGTGGCTTTTCCTCGAGGCTTTCCCACGAGGCTTTCCCACAGGGCTGTCCCACGTGCCACCGTGGTGTGAGTCGATCCTCGGCTTGAAAGTCGAGGCAGTGCAGGGAAAACAGGTTTCCCTGGAATGGACTGAGACATCTGGGGACTCTGGGAATGGTGGCACGACCCTGGAGTCCTCTCGCCTTTCCTGTGGAGAGCGCCTCCTCTTGAGATGCGACGGGAATGCGGGAATTCTTTCCGACCACGCAGGGAAAGGATCCCTCCTCTCGAGCTAGGAGCGGAAACGGGGCTCCTCTGGATGTGGGCGGACTCTCGTGCTTCCTCTCGAGTGGAGACGGTATGTCGGGGAACTTCTTGAGTTGCAGCAAGGGTGTGAAGGACCCTTTGGAAGTTCCAGAGGTTAGTGTGATTAGCTTCGAGACGCCTCCGGAAATGGGCCTCATCTCGCCTGGAGGGGGAGAACCTCCTGGATTTTCTCGAGTTGCGGCAGGTGCTCTCGACTTACGACGGGGACCTCAGGGACCCGCTCTGGTGGCCTCAGGAAAGGCCAGTCCCCATGCGAGTTGCTCGGGGCCTCTCGGGATTCCTCTCCCGTCGATGCCGGGGCCTAAGACCTTGTGTGGAGTCGGTGCCGGAACCTGAGGATTCCTCTCCAGTGCTGACATGGATCTTGGGGTACTTCTGGAGTCTCCCCAGGGGAGTCAGTCCTCGTCTCGTGGGAGGCATGCACGTGCGCTTTCCTCCCGAGCTGCAGCAGTGTCACGCTTCCCTTGCTTGGATCAAGGGATCTGGCTTTCCCTCGAGGTTTTCCCAGAGGCTTTCCCAAAGGGCTGTCCCACGTGCCACCGTGGTGTGAGTCGATCCTCGGCTTGAAAGTCGAGGCAGTGCAGGGAAAACAGGTTTCCCTGGAATGGACTGAGACATCTGGGGGACTCTGGGAATGGTGGCACGACCCTGGAGTTCCTCTCGCCTTTCCTGTGGAGAGCGCCTCCTCTTGAGATGCGACGGGAACGCCGGGAATTCTTTCCCGACACGCAGGGAAAGGATCCCTCCTCTCGAGCTAGGAGGCGGAAACGGGGCTCCTCTGGATGTGGGCGGGACTCTCGTGCTTCCTCTCAGTGGAGACCGGTATGTCGGGAACTTCTTGAGTTGCAGCAAGGGTGTGAAGACCTTTGGAAGTTCCAGAGGTTAGGTGTGATTAGCCTGGAGACGCCTCAGCGGAAATGGGCCTCATCTCGCCTGGAGGGGAGAACCTCCTGGATTTTCTCGAGTTGGGCAGGTCTCTCGACTTACGACGGGACCTCAGGGACCCGCTCTGGTGGCCTCAGGAAAGGCCAGTCCCCATGCGAGTTGCTCGGGGGCCTCTCGGGATTCCTCTCCCTTCGATGCCGGGGCCTAAGACCTTGTGTGGAGTCGGTGCCGGAACCTGAGGATTCCTCTCCAGTGCTGACATGGATCTTGGGGTACTTCTGGAGTCTCCCCAGGGGAGTCAGTACTCGTCTCGAAGGGAGGCATGCACGTGCGCTTTCCTCCCGAACTGTAGCAGCAGTGTCACGCTTCCCTTCGCATGGATCAAGGGATCTGTGGCTTTCCCTCGAGGCTTTCCCGAGGCTTTCCCACAGGGCTGTCCCACGTGCCACCGTGGTGTGAGTGGATCCTCGGCTTGAAAGTCGAGGAGTGCAGGGAAAACAGTTTCCCTGGAATGGACTGAGACATCTGGGGGTCTCTGGAATGGTGGCACGACCCTGGAGTTCCTCTCGCCTTTCCTGTGGAGAGCGCCTCCTCTTGAGATGCGACGGGAAGCGGGAATTCTTTCCAGACGAAGCTATCCCTCTCTCGAGCTACGAGGTGGAATGGGGCTCCTCTGGATGTGGGCGGGACTCTCGTGCTTCCTCTCGAGTGGAGACGGGTATGTCGGGGAACTTCTTGAGTTGCAGCAAGGGTGTGAAGACCCTTTGGAAGTTCCAGAGGTTAGGTGTGATTAGCCTCGAGACGCCTCAGCGGAAATGGGCCTCATCTCGCCTGGAGGGGAGAACCTCCTGGATTTTCTCGAGTTGCGGCAGGTGCTCTCGACTTACGACGGGGACCTCAGGGACCCGCTCTGGTGGCCTCAGGAAAGGCCAGTCCCCATGCGAGTTGCTCGGGGGCCTCTCGGGATTCCTCTCCCGTCGATGCCGGGGCCTAAGACCTTGTGTGGAGTCAGTGCCGGAACCTGAGGATTCCTCTCCAGTGCTGACATGGATCTAGGGGTACTTCTGGAGTCTCCCCAGGGGAGTCAGTCCTCGTCTCGAGTGGGGCATGCACGTGCGCTTTCCTCCCGAGCTGTAGCAGCAGTGTGACCTTCCCGTCGCGTGGATCAAGGGATCAGTGGCTTTCCCTCGAGGCTTTCCCACAGGGCTGTCCCACGTGCCACCGTGGTGTGAGTCGATCCTCGGCTTGAAAGTCGAGGCAGTGCAGGGAAAACAGGTTTCCCTGGAATGGACTGAGACATCTGGGGGACTCTGGGAATGGTGGCACGAACCTTGGAGTTCCTCTCGCCTTTCCTGTGGAGAGCGCCTCCTCTTGAGATGCGACGGGAACGCCGGGAATTCTTTCCCGACCACGCAGGGAAAGGATCCCTCCTCTCAGCTAGGAGGCGGAAACGGGGCTCCTCTGGATGTGGGCGGGACTCTCGTGCTTCCTCTCGAGTGGAGACGGGTATGTCCCGGGAACTTCTTGAGTTGCAGCAAGGGTGTGAAGGACCCTTTGGAAGTTCCAGAGGTTAGGTGTGATTAGCCTTGAGACGCCTCAGCGGAAATGGGCCTCATCTCGCCTGGAGGGAGAACCTCCTGGATTTTCTCGAGTTGCGGCAGGTGCTCTGGACTTAGACGGGGACCTCAGGGACCCGCTCTGGTGGCCTCAGGAAAGGCCAGTCCCCATGCGAGTTGCTGGGGGCCTCTCGGGATTCCTCTCCCGTCGATGCCGGGGCCTAAGACCTTGTGTGGAGTCGGGCCGGAACCTGAGGATTCCTCTCCAGTGCTGACATGGATCTTGGGGTACTTCTGGAGTCTCCCCAGGGGAGTCAGTCCACGTCTCGAGTGGGGGCATGCACGTGTGCTTTCCTCCCGAAGCTGTAGCAGCAGTGTCACGCTTCCCTTCGCGTGGATCAAGGGATCTGTGGCTTTCCCTCGAGGCTTTCCACGAGGCTTTCCCACGAGGCTTTCCCACAGGGCTGTCCCACGTGCCACCTGGTGGTGTGAGTGATCCTCGGCTTGAAAGTCGAGGCAGTGCAGGGAAAACAGGTTTCCCTGGAATGGACTGAGACATCTTGGGACTCTGGGAATGGTGGCACGACCCTGGAGTTCCTCTCGCCTTTCCTGTGGAGAGCGCCTCCTCTTGAGATGCGACGGGAACGCCGGGAATTCTTTCCGACCACGAAAGGAAAGGATCCCTCCTCTCGAGCTAGGAGGCGGAAACGGGCTCCTCTGGATGTGGCGGGACTCTCGTGCTTCCTCTCGAGTGGAGACGGGTATGTCGGGACTTCTTGAGTTTGCAGCAAGGGTGTGAAGGACCCTTTGGAAGTTCCAAATGTTAGATGTGATTAGCCTCGAGACGCCTCAGCGGAAATGGGCCTCATCTCGCCTGGAGGGGAAACCTCCTGGATTTTCTCGAGTTGCGGCAGGTGCTCTCGACTTACGACGGGGACCTCAGGGACCCGCTCTGGTGGCCTCAGGAAAGGCCAGTCCCCATGCGAGTATGCTCGGGGGCCTCTCGGGATTCCTCTCCCGTCTATGCCCGGGCCTAAGACCTTGTGTGGAGTCGGTGCCGGAACCTGAGGATTCCTCTCCAGTGCGACATGGATCTTGGGGTAGTTCTGGAGTCTCCCCAGGGGAGTCAGTCCCCGTCTCGAGTGGGGGCATGCATGTGCGCTTTCCTCCCCAGCTG
>NW_017192673.1:0-10162 GCF_001704415.2 Capra hircus
TGAAAAATGCTGGGATGACAGATACCAATAAGCTGGAATCAAAGATTTTGCCGGTAGAAATCATGTCACTTAGATATGCAGATGACACCACCATGCAGAACGTGAAGAGGAACGGGTATGTCGGGGAACTTCTTGAGTTGCAGCAAGGGTGTGAAGGACCCTTTGGAAGTTCCAGAGGTTAGGTGTGGTTTAGTCTCGAGATGCCTCAGGAAATGGGCCTCATGTCGCCTGGAATGGAGAGGCTCCTGGATATTCCCGAGTTTCAGCAGGTGCTCTCGAGTTACGACGGGGATTCAGGGACCGCTCTGGCGGCCGCAGGAAAGGCCAGTTATCATGCGTGTTGCTAGGGGCTCTCGTGATTCCTTCTCCCGTCGATGCCGGGGCCTAAGACCTTGTGTGGAGTCGGGGCCGGAAGCTGAGGATTCCTCTCCAGTGCTGACATGGATTTTGGGTACTTCTGGAGTCTCCACAAAGGAGTCAGGCCTCGTCTCGAGTGGGGGCATGAGCGTGCCCTTTCCTCCCATGCTGTAGCAGCAGTGTCACGCTTCCCCTTGCGTGGACCAAGGGATCTGTGGCTTTCCCTCGAGTCTTTCCCACGAGGCTTTCCCACAGGGCTGTCCCACGTGTCACGGTGGTGTGAGTCGATCCTCGGCGTGAAAGCCGAGGCAGTGCAGGGAAAACAGGTTCCTGTGGAACGGACTGAGATATCTGGGGGAGTCTTGGAATGGTGGCACGACCCTGCAGTTCCTCTCCCCTTTCCTTTGGAGAGCGCCTCCTCTTGAGATGCGATGGGAATGCCGGGAATTCTTTCCCGACCAGCAGGGAAAGGATCCCTCCTCTCGAGCTACGAGCCGGAAACGGAGCTCCTCTGGATGTGGCGGACCCTCGTGCTTCCTCTTGAGTGGAGACGGGTATGGGGAACTTCTTGAGTTGCAGCATGGCTGTGAAAGACTCTTTGGAAGTTCCAGAGGTCAAGTGTGATTAGCCTCGAGACACCTCAGTGGAAACGGGCCTCATCTCGCCTGCAGGGGAGAACCTCCTGGATTTTACCGAGTTGCGGCAGGTGCTCTTGACTTACGACGGGGACCTCATGGACCCGCTCTGGTGACCTCAGGAAAGGCCAGTCCCCATGCGAGTTGCTAGAGGGCCTGTCGCTGTTCCTCTCCCGTCGATGCCAGGGCCTAAGACCTTGTGTGGAGTCGGGGCCGGAACCTGAGGATTCCTCTCCAGGGCTGACATGCATCTTGGGGTACTTCTGGAGTCTCCCCAGGGGAGTCAGTCCTCGTCTCGAGTGGGGGCATGCACGTGTGCTTTCCTCCCGAGCTGTAGCAGCAGTGTCACGCTTCCCGTCGCGTGGATCAAGGGATCTGTGGCTTTCCCTCGAGGCTGTCCCACGAGGCTTTCCCACAGGGCTCTCCCACGTGCCACCGTGGTGTGAGTCGATCCTCGGCATGAAAGTCGAAGCAGTGCAGGGAAAACAGGGATCCTCTGGAATGGACGGAGACATCTGGGGACTCTGGAATGGTGGCACGACCCTGAGTTCCTCTCGCCTTTCCTGTGGCAGCGCGCCTCCTCTTGAGATGCGTCGGGAACGCGGGAATTCTTTCCGAGGAAGCAGGGAAGGATCCCTCATCTCGAGCTTGGAGGCGGAAACGAGCTCCTCTGGAGGAGGCCGGACCCTCGTGCTTCCTCTGGAGTGAGACGGGTATATCAGGGAACCTCCTGAGTTGTAGCAAGGGTGTGTAGGACCCTTTGGAAGTTCCAGAGTTTAGGTGTGATTACTCTCGAGACGCCGCAGAGAAAATGGCCTCATCTCGACTGGCGCAGAGAACCTCCTGGATTTTCTCGAGTTGCGGCAGGTGCTCTCGACATACGACCGTGACCTCAGGGACAGTGTAGCAGATGTGTCACGCTTCCCGTCGCGGGGATACAAGGTATCTGTGGCTTTCCCACGAGGCTTTCCCACAGGGCTGTCCCACGTGCCACCATGGTGTGAGTGGATCCTCGGCGTGGAAAGTCGAGGCATTGAGGGGAAAACAGGTTCCTCTGAAATGGACTGAGATATCTGGGGGACTCTTGGAATGGTGGCACGACCCTGGAGTTCCTCTCTCCTTTCCTATTGAGAGCCCTTGCTCTTGAGAGGCCACGGGAACGCTGAAAAATCTTTCCTGACTAAGCAGGATAGGATCCCTCATCTCGAGCTACCAGGCGGAAACGGGGTTCCTCTGGATGTGGGCGGGACCCTCGTGCTTCCTGCGAGTGGAGACGGGTATGTGGGGAACTTCTTGAGTTGCAGCAAGGGTGTGAAGGACCCTTTGGAAGTTCCAGAGGTTAGGTGTGATTAGCCTCGAGAAGCCTCAGCTGAAATGGGCCTCATCTCGCCTGGAGGGGAGAACCTCCTGGATTTTCTCGAGTTGCGGCAGGTGCTCTGGACTTAAGACGGGGACCTCAGGGACCCGCTCTGGTGGCCTCAGGAAAGGCCAGTCCCCATGCAGGTTGCTAGAGGGCCTCTCGGGATTCCTCTCCCGTCGATGCCTGGGCCTAAGACCTTGTGTGGAGTCAGTGTCAGAACTTGAGGATACCTCTCCAGTGCTGACATGAATCTTGGGGCAGTTCTGGAGTCTCCCCAGGGGAGTCAGTCCTCGTCTCGAGTGGGGGCATGCTTGTGCGCTTTCCTCCCGAGATGTAGCAGGAGTGTTATGCTTCCCTTCGCGTGGATCAAGGGATCTGTGGCTTTCCCTCGAGGCTTACCCACCAGGGTTTCCCACGAGGCTTTACCACAGGGCTATCCCACGTGCCACCGTTGTGTGAGTCAACCCTCGGCTTGAAAGTGGAGGCAGTGCCAGGAAAACAGGTTTCCCTGGAATGGACTGAGACATCTGGGAGACTCTGGGAATGGTGGCACGACCCTGGAGTTCCTCTCGCCTTTCCTGTGAAGAGCGCCCCCTCTTGAGCTGCTATGGCAAGTCTGGGA
Organism: Capra hircus; assembly: GCF_001704415.2. Taxonomy (NCBI): domain Eukaryota; kingdom Metazoa; phylum Chordata; class Mammalia; order Artiodactyla; family Bovidae; genus Capra; species Capra hircus. The sequence continues at coordinate 2,975 of NW_017192673.1, forward strand.
ATTCATTCCCGACCACGCAGGGAAAGGATCCCTCCTCTCGAGCTATGAGGCGGAAAAGGGGCTCCTCTGGATGTGGGCGGGGCTCTCGTGCTTCCTCTTGAGTGGAGACGTGGTATGTCGGGAAACTTCTTGAGTTGCAGCAAGGATGTGAAGGACCCTTTGGAAGTTCCAGAAGTTAGGTGTGATTAGCCTCGAGACGCCTCATTGGAAATGGGCCTCATCTCGCCTGGACGGGAGAACCTCCTGGATTTTCTCGAGTTGCGGCCGGTGCTCTCGACTTACGACGGGGACCTCAGGGACCCGCTCTGGTGGCCTCAGGAAAGGCCAGTCCCCATGCGAGTTGCTCGGGGGCCTCTCGGGATTCCTCTCCCGTCGATGCCGGGGCCTATGACCTTGTGTGGAGTCGGTGCCGGAACCTGAGGATTCCTCTCCATTGCTGATATGGATCCTGGGGTACTTCTGGAGTCTCCCCAGGGGGGTCAGTCCTCGTTTCGAGTGGGGCCATGCACGTGTGCTTTTCTCCCGAGCTGTAGCAGCAGTGTCACGCTTCCCTTCGCGTGGATCAAGGGATCTGTGGCTTTCCCTCGAGGCATTCCCACGAGGCTTTCCCACGAGGCTTTCCCACAGGGCTGTCCCACGTGCCACCGTGGTGTGAGTCGATCCTCGGCTTGAAAGTCGAGGCAGTGCAGGTAACACAGGTTTCCCTGGAGTGGACTGAGACATCTGGGGGACTCTGGGAATGGTGGCACGACCCTGGAGTTCCTCTCGCCTTTCCTGTGGAGAGCGCCTCCTCTTGAGATACGACAGGACCGCCGGGAATTCTTTCCCGAACACGCAGGGAAAGGATCGCTCCTCTGGATCTAGGAGGCGGAAACGGGTCTCCTCTGGATGTGGGCGGGACTCTCTTGCTTCCTCTCGAGTGGAGACGGGTATGTCGGGGAACTTCTTGAGTTGCAGCAAGGGTGTGAAGGACCCTTTGGAAGTTCCAGAGGTTAGGTGTGATTAACCTCGAGATGCCTCAGAGAAATGGGCCTCATCTCGCCTGGAGGGGAGAACCTCCTGGATTTTCTCGAGTTGCGGCAGGTGCTCTCGACTTACAACGGGGACATCAGGGACCAGCTCTGGTGGCCTCAGGAACGGCCAGTCATCATGCGAGTTGCTCAGGGGCCTCTTGGGATTCCTCTCCCTTCGATGCCTGGGCCTAAGACCTTGTGTGGAGTCAGTGTCAGAACTTGAGGATACCTCTCCAGTGCTGACATGAATCTTGGGGTACTTCTGGAGTCTCCCCAGGGGATTCAGTCCTCGTCTCGAGGGGGGCATGCTCGGGCGCTTTCCATGCCCGAGGATCGCTCACAGCCACGTGTGGCACGCTGTCCCGTAGCCGCTGTGGGAATCAAGGGATCTCGTGGCTTGATCAGCCTCGAGGCTGATAAGCCACGAGATCGCCTTGATCCCACAGCGGCATCTGCGGCAAGCGTGCACACTGGCTGCTGAGTCGATCCTCGGCGATGGAAAGCGCCCGAGCATGCCCCCCTCGAGACGAGGACTGAATCCCCTGGGGAGACTCCAGAAGTACCCCAAGATTCATGTCAGCACTGGAGAGGTATCCTCAAGTTCTGACACTGACTCCACACAAGGTCTTAGGCCCAGGCATCGAAGGGAGAGGAATCCCAAGAGGCCCCTGAGCAACTCGCATGATGACTGGCCGTTCCTGAGGCCACCAGAGCTGGTCCCTGATGTCCCCGTTGTAAGTCGAGAGCACCTGCCGCAACTCGAGAAAATCCAGGAGGTTCTCCCCTCCAGGCGAGATGAGGCCCATTTCTCTGAGGCATCTCGAGGTTAATCACACCTAACCTCTGGAACTTCCAAAGGGTCCTTCACACCCTTGCTGCAACTCAAGAAGTTCCCCGACATACCCGTCTCCACTCGAGAGGAAGCAAGAGAGTCCCGCCCACATCCAGAGGAGACCCGTTTCCGCCTCCTAGATCCAGAGGAGCGATCCTTTCCCTGCGTGTTCGGGAAAGAATTCCCGGCGGTCCTGTCGTATCTCAAGAGGAGGCGCTCTCCACAGGAAAGGCGAGAGGAACTCCAGGGTCGTGCCACCATTCCCAGAGTCCCCCAGATGTCTCAGTCCACTCCAGGGAAACCTGTGTTACCTGCACTGCCTCGACTTTCAAGCCGAGGATCGACTCACACCACGGTGGCACGTGGGACAGCCCTGTGGGAAAGCCTCGTGGGAAAGCCTCGTGGGAATGCCTCGAGGGAAAGCCACAGATCCCTTGATCCACGCGAAGGGAAGCGTGACACTGCTGCTACAGCTCGGGAGAAAAGCACACGTGCATGGCCCCACTCGAAACGAGGACTGACCCCCCCTGGGGAGACTCCAGAAGTACCCCAGGATCCATATCAGCAATGGAGAGGAATCCTCAGGTTCCGGCACCGACTCCACACAAGGTCATAGGCCCCGGCATCGACGGGAGAGGAATCCCGAGAGGCCCCCGAGCAACTCGCATGGGGACTGGCCTTTCCTGAGGCCACCAGAGCGGGTCCCTGAGGTCCCCGTCGTAAGTCGAGAGCACCGGCCGCAACTCGAGAAAATCCAGGAGGTTCTCCCGTCCAGGCGAGATGAGGCCCATTTCCAATGAGGCGTCTCGAGGCTAATCACACCTAACTTCTGGAACTTCCAAAGGGTCCTTCACATCCTTGCTGCAACTCAAGAAGTTTCCCGACATACACGTCTCCACTCAAGAGGAAGCACGAGAGCCCCGCCCACATCCAGAGGAGCCCCTTTTCCGCCTCATAGCTCGAGAGGAGGGATCCTTTCCCTGCGTGGTCGGGAATGAATTCCCAGACTTGCCATAGCAGCTCAAGAGGGGGCGCTCTTCACAGGAAAGGCGAGAGGAACTCCAGGGTCGTGCCACCATTCCCAGAGTCTCCCAGATGTCTCAGTCCATTCCAGGGAAACCTGTTTTCCTGGCACTGCCTCCACTTTCAAGCCGAGGGTTGACTCACACAACGGTGGCACGTGGGATAGCCCTGTGGTAAAGCCTCGTGGGAAACCCTGGTGGGTAAGCCTCGAGGGAAAGCCACAGATCCCTTGATCCACGCGAAGGGAAGCATAACACTCCTGCTACATCTCGGGAGGAAAGCGCACAAGCATGCCCCCACTCGAGACGAGGACTGACTCCCCTGGGGAGACTCCAGAACTGCCCCAAGATTCATGTCAGCACTGGAGAGGTATCCTCAAGTTCTGACACTGACTCCACACAAGGTCTTAGGCCCAGGCATCGACGGGAGAGGAATCCCGAGAGGCCCTCTAGCAACCTGCATGGGGACTGGCCTTTCCTGAGGCCACCAGAGCGGGTCCCTGAGGTCCCCGTCTTAAGTCCAGAGCACCTGCCGCAACTCGAGAAAATCCAGGAGGTTCTCCCCTCCAGGCGAGATGAGCCATTTCAGCTGAGGCTTCTCGAGGCTAATCACACCTAACCTCTGGAACTTCCAAAGGGTCCTTCACACCCTTGCTGCAACTCAAGAAGTTCCCGACATACCCGTCTCCACTCCAGGGAAGCACGAGGGTCCGCCACATCCAGAGGAACCCCGTTTCCGCCTGGTAGCTCGAGATGAGGGATCCTATCCTGCTTAGTCAGGAAAGATTTTTCAGCGTTCCGTGGCCTCTCAAGAGCAAGGGCTCTCAATAGGAAAGGAGAGAGGAACTCCAGGGTCGTGCACCATTCCAAGAGTCCCCCAGATATCTCAGTCCATTTCAGAGGAACCTGTTTTCCCCTCAATGCCTCGACTTTCACGCCGAGGATCCACTCACACCATGGTGGCACGTGGGACAGCCCTGTGGGAAAGCCTCGTGGGAAAGCCACAGATCCTTGATCCCCGCGACGGGAAGCGTGACACATCTGCTACACTGTCCCTGAGGTCCGGTCGTATGTCGAGAGCACCTGCGCAACTCGAGAAATCCAGGAGGTTCTCTGCGCCAGTCGAGATGAGGCCCATTTTATCTGTGGCTTCTCGAGAGTAATCACACCTAAACTCTGGAACTTCCAAAGGGTCCTACACACCTTGTACAACTCAGGAGGTTCCTGATATACCCGTCTCCACTCCAGAGGAAGCACGAGGGTCCGGCCTCCTCCAGAGGAGCTCCGTTTCCGCCTCCAAGCTCGAGATGAGGGATCCTTCCCTGCTTCCTCGGGAAAGAATTCCCGGCGTTCCCGTCGCATCTCAAGAGGAGGCCCTCTCCACAGGAAAAGCGAGAGGAACTCCAGGGCCGTGCCACATTCCAGAGTCCCCCAGATGTATCAGTCCATTCCAGGGAAACCTGTTTTCCCTGTACTGCCTGGACTTTCAAGCGAGGATCGACTCACACCACGGTGGCACGTGGGAGAGCCCTGTGGGAAAGCCTCGTGGGACAGCCTCGAGGGAAAGCCACAGATCCCTTGATCCACGCGACGGGAAGCGTGACACTGCTGCTACAGCTCGGGAGGAAAGCACACGTGCATGCCCCCACTCGAGACGAGGACTGACTCCCCTGGGGAGACTCCAGAAGTACCCCAAGATGCATGTCAGCCCTGGAGAGGAATCCTCAGGTTCCGGCCCCGACTCCACACAAGGTCTTAGGCCCTGGCATCGACGGGAGAGGAACAGCGACAGGCCCTCTAGCAACTCGCATGGGGACTGGCCTTTCCTGAGGTCACCAGAGCGGGTCCATGAGGTCCCCGTCGTAAGTCAAGAGCACCTGCCGCAACTCGGTAAAATCCAGGAGGTTCTCCCCTGCAGGCGAGATGAGGCCCGTTTCCACTGAGGTGTCTCGAGGCTAATCACACTTGACCTCTGGAACTTCCAAAGAGTCTTTCAGCCATGCTGCAACTCAAGAAGTTCCCCGGCATACCCGTCTCCACTCAAGAGGAAGCACGAGGTCCCGGCCACATCCAGAGGAGCTCCGTTTCCGGCTCGTAGCTCGAGAGGACGGATCCTTTCCCTGCTTGGTCGGGAAAGAATTCCCGCATTCCCATCGCATCTCAAGAGGAGGCGCTCTCCAAAGGAAAGGGGAGAGGAACTGCAGGGTCGTGCCACCATTCCAAGACTCCCCAGATATCTCAGTCCGTTCCACAGGAACCTGTTTTCCCTGCACTGCCTCGGCTTTCACGCCGAGGATCGACTCACACCACCGTGACACGTGGGACAGCCCTGTGGGAAAGCCTCGTGGGAAAGACTCGAGGGAAAGCCACAGATCCCTTGGTCCACGCAAGGGAAGCGTGACACTGCTGCTACAGCATGGGAGGAAAGGGCACGCTCATGCCCCCACTCGAGACGAGGCCTGACTCCTTTGTGGAGACTCCCGAAGTACCCCAAAATCCATGTCAGCACTGGAGAGGAATCCTCAGCTTCCGGCCCCGAATCCACACAAGGTCTTAGGCCCCGGCATCGACGGGAGAGGAATCACGAGAGGCCCCTAGCAACACGCATGATAACTGGCCTTTCCTGCGGCCGCCAGAGCGGGTCCCTGAATCCCCGTCGTAACTCGAGAGCACCTGCTGAAACTCGGGAATATCCAGGAGCCTCTCCATTCCAGGCGACATGAGGCCCATTTCTGCTGAGGCATCTCGAGACTAACCACACCTAACCTCTGGAACTTCCAAAGGGTCCTTCACACCCTTGCTGCAACTCAAGAAGTTCCCCGACATACCCGTTCCTCTTCACGTTCTGCCATAATGGTGGTGTCATCTGCATATCTAAGTTGATTGATATTTCTACGGCAATCTTGATTCCAGCTTATGTATCTTCCATCCCAGCATTTTTCATGATGTACTCTGCATAGAAGTTAAATAAACAGGGGTGACAATATACAGCCTTGACATACTCCTTTTCCTTTTTGGAACCAGTCGTTGTTCCATGTCCTGCTCTAACTGTTGCTTCCTGACCTTCATCCAGATTTCTCAAGAGGCAGGTTAGGTGGTCTGGTATTCCCATCTCTTTCAGAATTGTGGCTAAAACAACAGTATAAGGACCTTTCCGATGTCAGGCCAAGGAATTGTGTTTCCAGTCATTGAGCCACACCTGATCACTGAGCACAAATTCATGAATCTGTTCCTCAAGGGGGAATGATATTCTTTTTTATACAAACTTAGTTACCTGATTTATTACCTTACCTAATTGTTCCATCTGCTGCTGTGAAATCCCACCCCCTTACTTGTGGCAAATCTGCTAACACCTGCCTCACTGTGGGAGGGGTCTCCCATAGAAAATTTCATAAGGACAACAACTGTGGGAACGTGCGGTTACCCGTAATATGAGTAAGTCTGCCGGAAGCAAGCCCATCCATGTACAGTCAGTCTCTATGATCCATTTGAAAGTGTCTCTTCAAGAGTTTGGTTGTTTCTTTCCACCATTCCAGAACACTGGGGCCTATATGCTGTATGTAATTTCCACTGATATTTAGAGCTTCACATACCTGTTAATTAACGCGGCTACAAAGACAGGGCCATTGTCGGATTCTATACTGGTTGGAAACCCAAGTCTGGGAATTATTTCTCAAATCAGCGAGCTACTTCATTTTCTTTTTCAGATCAGGTAGGGAAGGCCTCTGCCCAACCGGAGAAGGTACCTACTATTCTAGTAAGTCATGATAACAGGTGACTGCCTTTGCTTCCCCGAAGGACACTCGCTTTCCCTGCATCCTGAGAACTCCACGTCTCAGCCAGTTGGAAAAGCGCTTCTTGGAGGTCATTATTCAGGGGCAACTTCCCCCTGGAGCCGGGGCCATAGGGAGCGCTCCACACTCCAGGGAAAGGGCAGAGCCACAGCCACACATCTGTCCCATCCCCTTTGCTCTGTAGGAGAGCTCTAGTGAGCCTAGGTCTGTCAGGAAAATTCTTGGCTCCTATGGGACACATTCTATGTGTGAAACTGCATCCAGGACCTAGGGGCCACAGGGCGCCTGTTTCTCTCGGGGGCGGCAGGGGTGGGGGGCCTGAAGCAGTGCGGCCCAGCAACAGCTTCCACATCCATCCAATTGCTCTTTTCTTACCTCTGATAGAACTAGCTTTTGTTCCAGCCTTTGGCAATTTGGAGGCAAGCGGGCCCCACTTCCTCCCCAAGGAGGCATGCGGACCTATTTTGAGTGGAAAGGCCCCTCACGGAGCACAGGAAGGAGTCAGCCTGACACAAACCAGGAAGGCA